>NW_027141866.1:0-56449 GCF_036365525.1 Heterodontus francisci | reverse complement strand
ACCCCTTCTCCCCTTCCTTCTCCTCCTGACTGCTCTCCCCTACCCAACTCCCCAACGCCACTGCCCTCCCCCACTCCCCACGTTACTCCCCTTCACTCCACCTCATCGCTGCCCTCCCCTACCCCACACCCCTCCCCACTCCCCTCCCCACTCCCCTCCCCACTTCCCTCCCCCACTCCCCTCCACATTCTCCTACCTCACTCCCCACCCCATACCCCTACCTCACTCCACTCCCCCACTCACATAACACACACCCCACCCCCACTCCCCTCCCCCACTCCCCTCCCCCACTCCTCTCCCCCACTCCCCTCCCCCATTCCCCTCACCCACTCCCCTCCGACCCAACTCCACTCCCACTCCCCTTCCCTCCACCTCCTGACAGCACACCCCTACCAGACTCCACGACACCACTCTGCACCCCCACTCCCCTCCTCTACTCCCCTACCCCACCGCACATCCCTCCCAAACTCCCCTACCAGACGCCCTCCCCCACTCCCCTCCCCTCCCCCACTCCCCTCCCCCTCTCCATTCCCCAAATCGCCTCCCCAGTCCCATTACCAAATCGCCTCCCCCAGTCCCCTTACCAAATCGCCTCCCCTACTCCCCTGCCCTCCACATCCTTACAGCCCTCCTCTACTCCACTCCCCTACAACACTCTGATCCCCCACTAGCCCCACCAATCCCCTACCCCGCTTCTCTCCAAAACTCCCCTACCCTCTCCCCACCCCCACTCCCCTACCCCACTCCCCTACCCCATTCCACTACCCCAGTCCCGTCGCCAATCCCCTACCTCACACCCCTCCCATACTCCCCTACCCACCTCTCCTACCCCACTCTCTTACCCCACTCCCCTTCCCTCCACCTCCTCACTGCACTCCAGTACCCAACTCCCCGACGCCACTGCCCTCCCCCACTCCCCACGACACTCCCCCACTGCCCTACCTCGCTCCATTCCCCCAGTTACCACCCCCACTACCTTACCCCACTCCCCTCTACACTCCCCTCCCCAATGCCCTCCCCACCCCCGTCCCCACTTCCCTCCCCCACTCCCCCACCCCACTCACCTAACACACACCCTACCCCACTCCACTCCCCCATTCCCCTCTCCCACTCCCCTTCCCTCCATCTCCTCACTGCACCCCTACCCAACTCCCGTCCCCACTCCCCTTCCCTCCACCTCCTTACAGTCCACCCCTACCACACTTCCCGACACCACCCCGCACCCCCACCCCCTCCTCCACTCCCCTACCCCACTACCCCACCGCACCTCCCTCCCAAACTCCCCTACCAGACGCCCTCCCCCACTCCCCTCCCCCAAACCCCTCCCCACACACCACCCCCACTTCCCTCCCCCACTCCCCCACCCCACTCACCTAACACACACCCTACCCCACTCCACTCCCCCATTCCCCTCTCCCACTCCCCTTCCCTCCATCTCCTCACTGCACCCCTACCCAACTCCCGTCCCCACTCCCCTTCCCTCCACCTCCTTACAGCCCACCCCGACCACACTTCCCGACACCACACTGCACCCCCACCCCCTCCTCCACTCCCCTACCCCACTACCCCACCGCACCTCCCTCCCAAACTCCCCTACCAGACGCCCTCCCCCACTCCCCTCCCCCAAACCCCTCCCCACACACCACCCCCACTCCCCTCCCACACTCCCCTCCCCCAATCCGCACCCCCACTCCCCAAGCCCACTGCCCTCCCCAACTCCCCTTCCCTCCACCTCCTTCCAGCGCTCCCCTACTCCACTCCCCTACACCACTCTGATCCCCCACTAGCCTCACCACTCCCTACCCTACTCCCCTCCAAAACTCCCATACCCTCTCCCCACCCCCACTCACCTACACCACTCCCCTAACCCACTCCCTGTCCCCCACTCTCCTCCCCCACTCCCCTCCCCAACTCCCCTCGCCCAGTCTCCTCCCACACTCCCCTCCCTCACTCCCCTCCAACTCCCCTACAACTCTAACCTCCCCCACTCCCCTCCGCACTCCCCTCCGCACTCCCCTCCCCACTCCCCTCCCCACTCCCCTCCCCCACTGCCCTCCTCACTCCCCTCCCCACTCCCCTCCTCACTCACCTCCCACACTAACCTTCCCCACTCGCTCCCCCACGCCCCTCCCCACTCACCTCCCACACTAACCTCCCCCACTCGCCTCCCCACTCCCCTCCCCACTCCCCTCCCGCTCTTGCCTCCCCCAATCCCCTCCCCCACTCCCAAACTCCCCTCCCCCACTCCCCTCCCACACTAACCTCCCCCACTCCCCTCCCAACTCCCCTCATCCACTCCGCTACCCCACTCCGCTTACCTCCACATCCTCACTGCACGACTCCACCACACTCCCATCCCCCACTACCCTCCCCCACTACCCGCCCCCACTCCCTAACCGCACCCCCCTCCACAACACCCCTACCCCTCTCCCCTACCCCAAACCTGACCCCACACCCCTACCCTACACCCCTACCCTACTCCCCTACCCCAGTCCACTACCCCAGTCCCATCGCCAATCTCCTCTCTCACACCCCTCCCATACTCCCATACCCACCTCTCCTACCCCACTCCCCTACCCCACTCCCCTTCCCGCCACCTCCTCACTGCACTCCAGTACCCAGATCCCCTACGCCACTGCCCTCCCCCACTGCCCTACCTCACTCCACTCCACCAGTTACCCCTCCCACTACCTTACCCCACTCCCCTCCCCACTCCCCTCCCCATTTCCCTCCCCCACTTCCCTCCCCCACTCCCCTCCCATTTCTCCTACCTCACTCCCCACCCCATACCCATACCCCACTCCCCTCCCGCACTGCCCTACCTCACTCCACTCCCCCAGTTAACGCACCCACTACCTTGCCCCACTCCCCTCCCCACTCCCTTCCCCCACTCGCCTCCCCATACCCCTACCTCACTCCACTCCCCCACTCCCCTACCCCACTCACATAACACACACCCCTCCCCCACTCCCCTCCCCCATTCCCCTCTCCCACCCCCTTCCCTCCATCTCCTCACTGCCCCACTACCCAAATCCCCTCCCCATTCCCCTTCCCTCCACCTCCTTTCAGCCCACCCCTACCACACTCCCCGACACCACTCTGCACCCCCACCCCCTCCTCCACTCCCCTACCCCACTACTCCACCGCACTTCCCTCCCAAACTCCCCTACCAGACGCCCTCCCCCACTCCCCTCCCCCACACCCATCCCCACACCCCTTACCCACTCCCCCACTCCACTCGCCCACTCCCCTCCCCCACTCCACCTCCCCCACACCCCTCGCCCACTACCCTACCGCTATGGCCTACCCCACGCCCCTCCACAACTCCCCTCCCCAACTCCCCTTCCCTCCATCTCCTGACAGTCCTCCCCTACTCCACTCCCCTGCACCACTCTGCTCGCCCACTAGCCCCACCACTCCCCTACCCCACTCCCCTCCAAAACTCCCATAACCTCTCCCCACCCCCACTCACCTACACCACTCCCCTAACCCACTCCCTGTCCCTCAATCCATTCCCTGACTACCCAAACCCCACTCTCCTCCCCCACGCACCTCCCCAACTCCCCTCCTCCACACCTCGACCCCACTCTCCACCCCTCTCCTCGAGGCAACACCCCTCCCCCACACCTCGCCCCACTCCCTGCCTCAACTCCCCCACCCCACACTCCCCTCCCCCACTCCCCTCCACCACTCCCCTCCCCCACTCCCCTCCCCCACTCCCCTCCCAAGCTCCCCTCCCCCACAACCCCTCCTCAACTCCCCTAACTCCCCTTCCCCACTCCCCTCCACCACTCCCCTCCCCAACTCCCCTCCCCCACTCAACTCCCCTTCCACGCACTCTTCCCCACACTCCTCCCCACACCCCTCCCCTACTCCCCACTCCCACTGCCCTCCCCCAAATACCCCACCACACTCCCCTCCCACACTCCCCTCCCCCAAATCCCCTGCCCCAATTCCCCTACCGCACTCCCATCCCCCACTCCCATCCCCCACTATCCTCCCCAACTACCCTCCCCCACTACCCTCTCCCACTCCACTCCCCCACTCCACTCCCCCACTCCACTCCCCCATCCCCACCCCCACTCTCCTCCCCCACTCCCCTACCCCAAATCCCCTTCCACAAATCCCCTACCCCAAATCACCTCCCCAAATCCCCTCCCCCAAATCCCCGCCCCCACTCCATTCACATACCGCACTCCCCTCCACAACTCCCCTACCCGACTCCCCTACACAACCCCCCGTCACCACACCCCTACCACACTCCCCTCCCCCACTCCGCTACCCGACTCCCATACCCCACACCCCTACCCCACTCCCCGACCCCACTCCCCGACCGCACTCCACGACCCCACTCCATGACCGCACTCACCCGACCCCACTCACCCGACCCCACTCACACGATCACACTCCCCACCCCCACACCCCAACCCCACTCCCCACTCCCATGCCCCTCCCCTAGTCCCCTCCCCCACAACTCTACCCCACTATCCTCACCTCTCCTCTCTGCAACACCCGTCCCCCACTCCCCTCCCCCATTCCCCTCCCCCCGTCCCCACACCCCCTACCACACTCCCCTCCCCCACCCCGCTCCCCCACCCCGCTCCCCCACTCCCCTCCTACGCTAACCTCCCCCACACTCCTCCCCACACTCCTCCGCACACTCCTCCCCCACTCCCATCCCCCACTGCCCTCCCCCACTCCCCTCCCCCAAATTCCGTACCCCAAATTCTGTACCCCAAATCCCGTACCCCAAATCCCCTACCCCCAATCCCCTCCCCCAAATCACCTCCCACACTCCACTCGCATACCGCACTCCCCTCCACAACTCCCCGACCCGACTCCCCTACCCAACCCCCCGTCAATACACCCCTACCACACTCCCCTCCCCCACTCCCCTCCCCCACTCCACTCCCCCACTCCCCTACCCCACTCCCCTACCCCACTCCCAGACCCCACTTCCCAACTCCACACTCCTACTCCACTCTGCACTCCACTCCCCTACTCCACTCCTCTCCCCCACACCCATCCTCAACTCCCCTCCCTAACTCCCCTCCATAACACCCCTCCCCAACTCCCCTCCCTCCCTCCCCTAACCCACTACCCTCCCCCATTTCCCTAACCCCCGACCCTCCCCAACTCCACTCCCCCACTCCCCTCCCCCACTCCCCTCCCACACTAACCTCCCACACTAACCTCCCCCACACTCCTCCCCACACTCCTCCCCACACTCCTCCCCAAAGTCCTCCCCAATCCCCAACCCCAAATCCCCGACCCCAAATCCCTTCCCCCAAATCCACTCCCCCAAATCCCCTTCCCCAAATAACCTCCCCCACTCCACCCGTATACCGCACTCCCCTCCACAACTCCACTACCCGACTCCCCTACCCAACCCCCGTCACCACTCCCCCTACCACACTCCCCTCCCCACTCCGTTCCCCCACCCCCTCCCACACTAACCTCCCCCACACTCCTCCCCACACTCCTCCGCACACTCCTCCCCCACTACCCTCCCCCACTGCCCTCCCCCACTCCCCTCCCCCAAATTCCGTACCCCAAATTCCGTACCCCAAATCCCCGACCCCAAATCCCCTCCCCCAAATCCCCACCCCCACTCCACTCGCATACAGCACTCCCCTCCACAACTGACCTACCCGACTCCCCAACCCAACCCCCCGTCAATACACCCGTACCACACTCCCCTCCCCCACTCCCCTCCCCCACTCCACTCCCCCACTCCCCTACCCCACTCCCCTACCCCACTCCCAACCCCACTTCCCAACTCCACACTCCTACTCCACTCTGCACTCCACGCCCCTACTCCACTCCTCTCCCCCACACCCATCCTCAACTCCCCTCCCTAACTCCCCTCCATAACACCCCTCCCCAACTCCCCTCCCTCCCTCCCCTAACCCACTACCCTCCCCCATTTCCCTAACCCCCGACCCTCCCCAACTCCACTCCCCCACTCCCCTCCCCCACTCCCCTCCCACACTAACCTCCCACACTAACCTCCCCCACACTCCTCCCCACACTCCTCCCCACACTCCTCCCCAATCCCCAACCCCAAATCCCCGACCCCAAATCCCTTCCCCCAAATCCACTCCCCCAAATCCCCTTCCCCAAATAACCTCCCCCACTCCACCCGTATACCGCACTCCCCTCCACAACTCCACTACCCGACTCCCCTACCCAACCCCCGTCACCACTCCCCCTACCACACTCCCCTCCCCACTCCGCTCCCCCACCCCCTCCCACACTAACCTCCCCCACACTCCTCCCCACACTCCTCCGCACACTCCTCCCTCACTACCCTCCCCCACTGCCCTCCCCCACTCCCCTCCCCCAAATTCCGTACCCCAAATTCCGTACCCCAAATCCCCGACCCCAAATCCCCTCCCCCAAATCCCCACCCCCACTCCACTCGCATACAGCACTCCCCTCCACAACTGACCTACCCGACTCCCCAACCCAACCCCCCGTCAATACACCCTGACCACACTCCCCTCCCCCACTCCCCTCCCCAACTCCCCTACCCCACTCCCCTACCCCACTCCCAGACGGCACTCCCCTATTCCACTCCCCTACTTCACTCTGCACTCCACTCCCCTACTCCACTCCTCTCCCCCACACCCATCCTCAACTCCCCTCCCTAACTCCCCTCCCTAACACCCCTCCCCAACTCCCCTCCCTTACTCCCCTAACCCACTACCCTCCCCCATTTCCCTAACCCACTACCCTCCCCAACTCCCCTCCCCCACTCCCCTCCCCCACCCCTCTCCCACACTAACCTCCCACACTAACCTCCCCCACACTAACCTCCCCCACACTCCTCCCCACACTCCTACCCACACTCCTCCCCAAAGTTCTCCCCCACGCACCTACCCCAGGTCCCCAACCCCAAATCCCTTCCCCCAAATCCCTTCCCCCAAATCCCCTCCCCCAAATCCCCTCCCACAAATCCCCTCCCCCACTCCACCCGCATACCGCACTCCCCTCCACAACTCCCCTACCCGACGCCCCTACCCAACCCCCCGTCACCACACCCCCTACCACACTCCCCTCCCCCACTCCCCTACCCCACTCGCCTACCCCACTCCCCTACCCCACTCCCCTAACCCACTCCCCTACTCCACACCCCTACTCCACTCTACACTCCACTCCCATACTTCACTCCACTCCGCCACACCCCTCCTCAACTCCCCTCCCTAACTCCCCTCCCTAACACCCCTCCCCAACTCCCCTCCCTCCCTCCCCAAACCCACTACCCTCCCCCATTTCCCTAATCCACTACCCTCCCCAACTCCCCGCCCCAACTCCCCTCCCCCACTCCACTCCCCCACTCCCCTCCCACACTAACCTCCCACACTAACCTCCCCCACACTCCTCCCCACACTCCTCCCCACACTCCTCCCCCACTCCCGTCCCCCACTCTCCTCGTGCACTCCCCTACCCCACTCCGCTACCCCACTCCCTGACACCACTCCCCTACTCCACTCCCCTACTCCACTCTGAACTCCACTCCCCTGCAGCACTCCACTCCCCCACACCCCTCATCAACTCCCCTCCCTTACTCCACTCCACTCCCCCACACCCCTCCTCAACTCCCCTCCCTAACACCCCTCCCTAACTCCCCTCCCCAACTCCCCTCCCTCACTCCCCTCCCCCACTCCCCTCCCCAATCCCCTCCCCCACTCCCCTCTCCCTCTCCCCTCCCACACTAACCTCCCACACTAACCTCCCCCACACTCCACCCCACACTCCTACCCACACTCCTCCCCAAAGTCCTCCCGCACTCCCCTACACCAGGTCCCCTACCCCAAATCCCTTCCCCCAAATCCCCTCCACCAAATCCCCTCCCCCAAATCCCCTCCCCCACTCCACCCGCATACCGCACTACCCTCCACAACTCCCCTTCACAACTCCCCTACCCGACTCCCCTACCCAACCCCCGTCACCGCACCCCCTACCACACTCCCCTCCCCCACTCCCCTCCCCCACTCCCCTACTCCACTCCCCTACTCCACTCTACACTCTACTCCCATACTCCACTCCACTCCCCCACACCCCTCCTCAACAACCCTCCCTAACTCCCCTCCCTAACACCCCTCCCCAACTCCCCTCCCTCCCTCCCCTAACCCACTACACTCCCCCATTTCCCTAACCCACTACCCTCCCCAGCTCCCCTCCCCCTCTCCCCTCCCCCACTCCCCTCCCCCACTCCGCTCCCACACTAACCTCCCCCACACTCCTCCCCACACTCCTCCCCAAAGTCCTCCCCCACTCCCCTACCGCAAGTCCCCTACCCCAAATCCCTTCCCCCAAATCCACTCCCCCAAATCCCCTCCCCCAAATAACCTCCCCCACTCCACCCGCATACCGCACTGCCCTCCACAACTCCCCTACCCGACTCCCTTACCCAACCCCCCGTCACCACACCCCCTACCACACTCCCCTCCCCCACTCCGCTCTCCCACTCCCCTCCCACACTAACCTCCCCCACACTCCTCCCCCACTCCCCTCCCCCACTCCCCGACCGCACTCCACGACCCCACTCCATGACCGCACTCACCCGACCCAACTCCCCTCCCACACTAACCACCAACACACTCCGCCCCACTCCCCTCCCCCACTCCCCTCCACCACTGCCCTCTCCAAGTCCCATCCCCCAAATCCCCTCCCCCAAATCCCCTACCCCAAATCCCCTCCCCCACTCGCCTACTGCTCTCCCCTCCACAACCCCCCTCCACAACTCCCATACCTGACTCCCCTACCCAACCCCCCGTCACCACTCCCCTCCCTTACTCCCCTCCCTCACTCCCCTACCCCTCTCCCCGACCCCTCTCCCTGACCCCTCTCCCCGACCCCACTCCCCGACCCCAAACCCCGACCCCACTCCCAGACCCCACTCCCCGACCCCCCTCCCCCACGCCCCTCCCCTTATCCCCTCCCCCACGCCCCTCCCTTAATCCCCTGCCCCACTCCTCTACCCCAATTTTCTCCCCTCTCCTCTCCGCAACACCCCTCCCCCACTCCTCTCCCCCACTCCTCTCCCCCACTCCTCTCCCACAGTCCCCTCCCCCACTCCCCTCCCCCAAATCCCCTCCCACAAATCACCTCCCCCAAATCCCCTACCCCAAATCCCCTACCCCAAATCCCCTCCCCCACTCGCCTATTGCTCTCCCCTCCACAACCCCACCCACAACTCCCCGACCCGACACCCTTACCCGACTCCCCTACCCAAGCCCCCGTTACCACTCCCCCACCACACTCCCCTACCACACTCCCCTACCACACTCCCCTCCCCCACTCCGCTCCCCCACTCAGCTCTCCCACTCCCCTACCGAACTCCCCGGCACAACACCCCTACCCCACTCCGCTCCCCAACTCCCCTACCCCACTCACCTCCCCTACTCCCCTTCCTTCTCCTCCTCACTGCCCTCCCCTACCCAACTCCCCAACGCCACTGCCCTCCCCCACTCCCCACGCGACTCCCCTTCACTCCACCTCATCACTGCCCTCCCCTACCCCACACCGCTCCGCACTCCCCTCCTCACTTCCCTCCCCCACTCCCCTCCACATTCTCCTCCCTCACTCCCCACCCCATACCCCTACCTCTCTCCCCTCCCCCACTCCCCTCCCCCACTCCCCTCCACCACTCCCCTCCTCTCCCCAACTCCTCTATCCCACTCTCCTCCCACACTCCACGCCCTCACTCACCTCCCCAGATCCCCACACCCGCTCCCCTCCCGCACTAACCTCCCCCACAACCCTCCCCACTCCCCTCCCCACTCCCCTCCCCACTTCCCTCCCCCACTCCCCTCCACATTCTCCTACCTCACTCCCCACCCCGTACCCCTACCTCACTCCACTCCCCCACTCACATAACACACACCACACCCCCACTCCCCTCCCCCACTCCCCTCCCCCATTCCCCTCACCCACTCCCCTCCGACCCAACTCCACTCCCCACTCCCCTTCCCTCCACCTCCTGACAGCACACCCCTACCAGACTCCACGACACCACTCTGCACCCCCACTCCCCTCCTCTACTCCCCTACCCCACCGCACATCCCTCCCAAACTCCCCTACCAGACGCCCTCCCCCACTACCCTCCCCTCCCCCACTCCCCTCCCCCTCTCCCCTCCCCAAATCGCCTCCCCCAGTCCCATTACCAAATCGCCTCCCCCAGTCCCCTTACCAAATCGCCTCCCCCACTCCCCTTCCCTCCACCTCCTTACAGCCCTCCTCTACTCCACTCCCCTACAACACTCTGATCCCCCACTAGCCCCACCAATCCCCTACCCCGCTTCTCTCCAAAACTCCCCTACCCTCTCCCCACCCCCACTCACCTACACCACTTCCCTCTCCCACTCCCTGACATAACTCCCCTACCCCACTCCCCTACCCCATTCCACTACCCCAGTCCCATCGCCAATCCCCTACCTCACACCCCTCCCATACTCCCCTACCCACCTCTCCTACCCCACTCTCTTACCCCACTCCCCTTCCCTCCACCTCCTCACTGCACTCCAGTACCCAACTCCCCGACGCAACTGCCCTCCCCCACTCCCCACGACACTCCCCCACTGCCCTACCTCGCTCCATTCCCCCAGTTACCACCCCCACTACCTTACCCCACTCCCCTCCCCAATCCCCTCCCCACCCCCGTCCCCACTTCCCTCCCCCACTCCCCCACCCCACTCACCTAACACACACCCTACCCCACTCCACTCCCCCATTCCCCTCTCCCACTCCCCTTCCCTCCATCTCCTCACTGCACCCCTACCCAACTCCCGTCCCCACTCCCCTTCCCTCCACCTCCTTACAGCCCACCCCGACCACACTTCCCGACACCACACTGCACCCCCACCCCCTCCTCCACTCCCCTACCCCACTACCCCACCACACCTCCCTCCCAAACTCCCCTACCAGACGCCCTCCCCCACTCCCCTCCCCCAAACCCCTCCCCACACACCACCCCCACTCCGCTCCCCCACCCCCTCCCACACTAACCTCCCCCACACTCCTCCCCACACTCCTCCGCACACTCCTCCCTCACTACCCTCCCCCACTGCCCTCCCCCACTCCCCTCCCCCAAATTCCGTACCCCAAATTCCATACCCCAAATCCCCGACCCCAAATCCCCTCCCCCAAATCCCCACCCCCACTCCACTCGCATACAGCACTCCCCTCCACAACTGACCTACCCGACTCCCCAACCCAACCCCCCGTCAATACACCCTGACCACACTCCCCTCCCCCACTCCCCTCCCCAACTCCCCTACCCCACTCCCCTACCCCACTCCCAGACGGCACTCCCCTACTCCACTCCCCTACTTCACTCTGCACTCCACTCCCCTACTCCACTCCTCTCCCCCACACCCATCCTCAACTCCCCTCCCTAACTCCCCTCCCTAACACCCCTCCCCAACTCCCCTCCCTTACTCCCCTAACCCACTACCCTCCCCCATTTCCCTAACCCACTACCCTCCCCAACTCCCCTCCCCCACTCCCCTCCCCCACCCCTCTCCCACACTAACCTCCCACACTAACCTCCCCCACACTAACCTCCCCCACACTCCTCCCCACACTCCTACCCACACTCCTCCCCAAAGTTCTCCCCCACGCACCTACCCCAGGTCCCCAACCCCAAATCCCTTCCCCCAAATCCCTTCCCCCAAATCCCCTCCCCCAAATCCCCTCCCACAAATCCCCTCCCCCACTCCACCCGCATACCGCACTCCCCTCCACAACTCCCCTACCCGACGCCCCTACCCAACCCCCCGTCACCACACCCCCTACCACACTCCCCTCCCCCACTCCCCTAACCCACTCCCCTACTCCACACCCCTACTCCACTCTACACTCCACTCCCATACTTCACTCCACTCCCCCACACCCCTCCTCAACTCCCCTCCCTAACTCCCCTCCCTAACACCCCTCCCCAACTCCCCTCCCTCCCTCCCCAAACCCACTACCCTCCCCCATTTCCCTAATCCACTACCCTCCCCAACTCCCCGCCCCAACTCCCCTCCCCCACTCCACTCCCCCACTCCCCTCCCACACTAACCTCCCACACTAACCTCCCCCACACTCCTCCCCACACTCCTCCCCACACTCCTCCCCCACTCCCGTCCCCCACTCTCCTCGTGCACTCCCCTACCCCACTCCGCTACCCCACTCCCTGACACCACTCCCCTACTCCACTCCCCTACTCCACTCTGAACTCCACTCCCCTGCAGCACTCCACTCCCCCACACCCCTCATCAACTCCCCTCCCTTACTCCACTCCACTCCCCCACACCCCTCCTCAACTCCCCTCCCTAACACCCCTCCCTAACTCCCCTCCCCAACTCCCCTCCCTCACTCCCCTCCCCCACTCCCCTCCCCAATCCCCTCCCCCACTCCCCTCTCCCTCTCCCCTCCCACACTAACCTCCCACACTAACCTCCCCCACACTCCACCCCACACTCCTACCCACACTCCTCCCCAAAGTCCTCCCGCACTCCCCTACACCAGGTCCCCTACCCCAAATCCCTTCTCCCAAATCCCCTCCACCAAATCCCCTCCCCCAAATCCCCTCCCCCACTCCACCCGCATACCGCACTACCCTCCACAACTCCCCTTCACAACTCCCCTACCCGACTCCCCTACCCAACCCCCGTCACCGCACCCCCTACCACACTCCCCTCCCCCACTCCCCTCCCCCACTCCCCTACTCCACTCCCCTACTCCACTCTACACTCTACTCCCATACTCCACTCCACTCCCCCACACCCCTCCTCAACAACCCTCCCTAACTCCCCTCCCTAACACCCCTCCCCAACTCCCCTCCCTCCCTCCCCTAACCCACTACACTCCCCCATTTCCCTAACCCACTACCCTCCCCAGCTCCCCTCCCCCTCTCCCCTCCCCCACTCCCCTCCCCCACTCCGCTCCCACACTAACCTCCCCCACACTCCTCCCCACACTCCTCCCCAAAGTCCTCCCCCACTCCCCTACCGCAAGTCCCCTACCCCAAATCCCTTCCCCCAAATCCACTCCCCCAAATCCCCTCCCCCAAATAACCTCCCCCACTCCACCCGCATACCGCACTGCCCTCCACAACTCCCCTACCCGACTCCCTTACCCAACCCCCCGTCACCACACCCCCTACCACACTCCCCTCCCCCACTCCGCTCTCCCACTCCCCTCCCACACTAACCTCCCCCACACTCCTCCCCCACTCCCCTCCCCCACTCCCCGACCGCACTCCACGACCCCACTCCATGACCGCACTCACCCGACCCAACTCCCCTCCCACACTAACCACCAACACACTCCGCCCCACTCCCCTCCCCCACTCCCCTCCACCACTGCCCTCTCCAAGTCCCATCCCCCAAATCCCCTCCCCCAAATCCCCTACCCCAAATCCCCTCCCCCACTCGCCTACTGCTCTCCCCTCCACAACCCCCCTCCACAACTCCCATACCTGACTCCCCTACCCAACCCCCCGTCACCACTCCCCTCCCTTACTCCCCTCCCTCACTCCCCTACCCCTCTCCCCGACCCCTCTCCCTGACCCCTCTCCCCGACCCCACTCCCCGACCCCAAACCCCGACCCCACTCCCAGACCCCACTCCCCGACCCCCCTCCCCCACGCCCCTCCCCTTATCCCCTCCCCCACGCCCCTCCCTTAATCCCCTGCCCCACTCCTCTACCCCAATTTTCTCCCCTCTCCTCTCCGCAACACCCCTCCCCCACTCCTCTCCCCCACTCCTCTCCCCCACTCCTCTCCCACAGTCCCCTCCCCCACTCCCCTCCCCCAAATCCCCTCCCACAAATCACCTCCCCCAAATCCCCTACCCCAAATCCCCTACCCCAAATCCCCTCCCCCACTCGCCTATTGCTCTCCCCTCCACAACCCCCCCCACAACTCCCCGACCCGACACCCTTACCCGACTCCCCTACCCAAGCCCCCGTTACCACTCCCCCACCACACTCCCCTACCACACTCCCCTACCACACTCCCCTCCCCCACTCCGCTCCCCCACTCAGCTCTCCCACTCCCCTACCGAACTCCCCGGTACAACACCCCTACCCCACTCCGCTCCCCAACTCCCCTACCCCACTCACCTCCCCTACTCCCCTTCCTTCTCCTCCTCACTGCCCTCCCCTACCCAACTCCCCAACGCCACTGCCCTCCCCCACTCCCCACGCGACTCCCCTTCACTCCACCTCATCACTGCCCTCCCCTACCCCACACCGCTCCGCACTCCCCTCCTCACTTCCCTCCCCCACTCCCCTCCACATTCTCCTCCCTCACTCCCCACCCCATACCCCTACCTCTCTCCCCTCCCCCACTCCCCTCCCCCACTCCCCTCCACCACTCCCCTCCTCTCCCCAACTCCTCTATCCCACTCTCCTCCCACACACCACGCCCTCACTCACCTCCCCAGATCCCCACACCCGCTCCCCTCCCGCACTAACCTCCCCCACAACCCTCCCCACTCCCCTCCCCACTCCCCTCCCCACTTCCCTCCCCCACTCCCCTCCACATTCTCCTACCTCACTCCCCACCCCGTACCCCTACCTCACTCCACTCCCCCACTCACATAACACACACCACACCCCCACTCCCCTCCCCCACTCCCCTCCCCCATTCCCCTCACCCACTCCCCTCCGACCCAACTCCACTCCCCACTCCCCTTCCCTCCACCTCCTGACAGCACACCCCTACCAGACTCCACGACACCACTCTGCACCCCCACTCCCCTCCTCTACTCCCCTACCCCACCGCACATCCCTCCCAAACTCCCCTACCAGACGCCCTCCCCCACTACCCTCCCCTCCCCCACTCCCCTCCCCCTCTCCCCTCCCCAAATCGCCTCCCCCAGTCCCATTACCAAATCGCCTCCCCCAGTCCCCTTACCAAATCGCCTCCCCCACTCCCCTTCCCTCCACCTCCTTACAGCCCTCCTCTACTCCACTCCCCTACAACACTCTGATCCCCCACTAGCCCCACCAATCCCCTACCCCGCTTCTCTCCAAAACTCCCCTACCCTCTCCCCACCCCCACTCACCTACACCACTTCCCTCTCCCACTCCCTGACATAACTCCCCTACCCCACTCCCCTACCCCATTCCACTACCCCAGTCCCATCGCCAATCCCCTACCTCACACCCCTCCCATACTCCCCTACCCACCTCTCCTACCCCACTCTCTTACCCCACTCCCCTTCCCTCCACCTCCTCACTGCACTCCAGTACCCAACTCCCCGACGCAACTGCCCTCCCCACTCCCCACGACACTCCCCCACTGCCCTACCTCGCTCCATTCCCCCAGTTACCACCCCCACTACCTTACCCCACTCCCCTCCCCAATCCCCTCCCCACCCCCGTCCCCACTTCCCTCCCCCACTCCCCCACCCCACTCACCTAACACACACCCTACCCCACTCCACTCCCCCATTCCCCTCTCCCACTCCCCTTCCCTCCATCTCCTCACTGCACCCCTACCCAACTCCCGTCCCCACTCCCCTTCCCTCCACCTCCTTACAGCCCACCCCTACCACACTTCCCGACACCACACTGCACCCCCACCCCCTCCCCCACTCCCCTCCCCCAAACCCATCCCCACACCCCTCCCCCACTCCCCTCCCCTACTCCCCTCCCCCACTCCCCTCCCCCACTCCCCTCCCCCAATCCGCACCCCCACTCCCCAAGCCCACTCCCCTCCCCCACTCCCCTCCCCAACTCCCCTTCCCTCCACCTCCTTCCAGCGCTCCCCTACTCCACTACCCTACACCACTCTGATCCCCCACTAGCCTCACCACTCCCCTACCCTACTCCCTCCAAAACTCCCATACCCTCTCCCCACCCCCACTCACCTACACCACTCCCCTAACCCACTCCCTGTCCCCCACTCTCCTCCCCCACTCCCCTCCCCAACTCCCCTCGCCCAGTCTCCTCCCACACTCCCCTCCCTCACTCCCCTCCCCACTCCCCTCCCCCAGTCCCCTCCCCCACTCCCCTCCCCCACTCCCCTCCGCACTCCCCTCCGCACTCCCCTCCCCACTCCCCTCCCCACTCCCCTCCCCCACTGCCCTCCTCACTCCCCTCCCCACTCCCCTCCCCCAGTCCCCTCCCCCACTCCCCTCCCCCAATCCCCTCCTCACTCACCTCCCACACTAACCTCCCCCACTCGCCTCCCCACTCCCCTCCCCACTCCCCTCCCGCTCTTGCCTCCCCCAATCCCCTCCCCCACTCCCAAACTCCCCTCCCCCACTCCCCTCACTCCCAAACTCCCCTCCCACACTAACCTCCCCCACTCCCCTCCCAACTCCCCTCGTCCACTCCGCTACCCCACTCCGCTTACCTCCACATCCTCACTGCACGACTCCACCACACTCCCATCCCCCACTACCCTCCCCCACTACCCTCCCCCACTCCCTGAACGCACTCCCCTCCACAACACCCCTACCCCTCTCCCCTACCCCAAACCCGACCCCACACCCCTACCCCACACCCCTACCCTACTCCAGTCCACTACCCCAGTCCCATCGCCAATCTCCTCTCTCACACCCCTCCCATACTCCCATACCCACCTCTCCTACCCCACTCCCCTACCCCACTCCCCTTCCCGCCACCTCCTCACTGCACTCCAGTACCCAGATCCCCCACGCCACTGCCCTCCCCCACTGCCCTACCTCACTCCACTCCACCAGTTACCCCTCCCACTACCTTACCCCATTTCTCCTACCTCACTCCCCACCCATACCCATACCCCACTCCCCTCCCCCACTGCCCTACCTCACTCCACTCCCCCAGTTAACGCACCCACTACCTTACCCCACTCCCCTCCCCACTCCACTCCAAATGTCCCTCCCCCACTCCCCTCCCCATTCCCCTACCTCACTCCTCACCCCATACCCATACCTCAATCCCCTCTCCCACTCCCCTTCCCTCCATCTCCTCACTGCCCCCCTACCAAACACCCCTCCCCACTCCCCTTCCCTCCACCTCCGAACAGCACACCCCGACCACACTCCCCGACACCACCCTGCACCCCACCCCCTCCTCCACTCCACTACCCCACTACCCCACTGCACTTCCCTCCCAAACTCCCCTACCAGACGCCCTCACCCACGCCCCTCCCCCAGGCCCCTCTCCCACGCCCCTGTCCCACTCTGCTCCCCAACTGTCCTCCCCAACTCCCATCCCCCACTATCCTCCCCTCCCCAACTCCCCTACCACAATGCCCTACACCACGCCCCTCCCCAACACCCCTCCCCAACTGTTTTTCCCTCCACCTCCTTACATCCCTCCCCTACTCCACTCCCCTACACCACTCCCGTACCCTCTCCCCACACCACTCACCTACACCACTCCACTAACCCACTCCCTGTCCCCAATCCCCTCCCTCACCCCACTCCCCCACTCACCTCCCCAACACCCATCACTCACTCCCCTACAAACTACGCACCCAACTCCACTACCGCACTGCCCTCCCCCACTCCCCGCCACAACTCCCCTCCCCCACTCCACACCTCCCCTACCCTCTCCCCGCCCCCACTGCCCTACCTCACTCCACTCACCCAGTTACCGCCCCCACTACCTTGCCCCACTCCCCTCCCCACTCCATTCCCCCACTCGCCTCCCCATACCCCTACCTCACTCCACTCCCCCACTCCCCTACCCCACTCACATAACACACACCCCTCCCCCACTCCCCTCCCCCTTCCCTCCATCTCCTCACTGCCCCACTACCCAAATCCCCTCCCCACTCCCCTTCCCTCCACCTCCTTTCAGCCCACCCCTACCACACTCCCCGACACAACTCTGCACCCCCACCCCCTCCTCCACTCCCCTACCCCACTACCCCACCGCACTTCCCTCCCAAACTCCCCTACCAGACGCCCTCCCCCACTCCCCTCCCCCACACCCATCCCCACACCCCTTCCCCACTCCCCCACTCCACTCGCCCACTCCCCTCCCCCACTCCACCTCCCCCACACCCCTCGCCCACTACACTACCGCTATGGCCTACCCCACGCCCCTCCACAACTCCCCTCCCCAACTCCCCTTCCCTCCATCTCCTGACAGTCCTCCCCTACTCCACTCCCCTACACCACTCTGCTCCCCCACTAGCCCCACCACTCCCCTACCCCACTCCCCTCCAAAACTCCCATAACCTCTCCCCACCCCCACTCACCTACACCACTCCCCTAACCCACTCCCTGTCCCTCAATCCATTCCCTGACTGCCCAAACCCCACTCGCCTCCCCCACGCACCTCCCCAACTCCCCTCCTCCACACCTCGACCCCACTCTCCACCCCTCTCCTCGAGGCAACACCCCTCCCCCACACCTCGCCCCACTCCCTGCCTCAACTCCCCCACCCCACACTCCCCTCCACCACTCCCCTCCCCCACTCCCCTCCCCCACTCCCCTCCCAAACTCCCCTCCCCCACACCCCTCCTCAACTCCCCTAACTCCCCTTCCCCACTCCCCTCCACCACTCCCCTCCCCAACTCCCCTCCCCCACTCAACTCCCCTACCACGCACTCTTCCCCACACTCCTCCCCACACCCCTCCCCTACTCCCCACTCCCACTCCCCTCCCCACTCCCCTCCCCCACTCCCCTCCCCACTGCCCTCCCCCAAATCCTCCACCACACTCCCCTCCCACACTCCCCTCCCCCAAATCCCCTGCCCCAATTCCCCTACCGCACTCGCATCCCCCACTCCCATCCCCCACTACCCTCCCCAACTACCCTCCCCCACTACCCTCTCCCACTCCACTACCCCACTCCACTCCCCCACTCCACTCCCCCACTCCACTCCCCCACTCCACTCCCCCCTCCCCACCCCCACTCTCCTCCCCCACTCCCCTCCCCCACTCCCCTCCCGCACTCCCCTCCCCCACTCCCCTCCCCCACTCTCCTCCTCCACTCTCCTCCCCACTCTCCTCCCAAACTCTCCTCCCCCACTCCCCTCACCTAATCCCCTACCCCACTCCAATACGCCACTCCCCTACTCCACTCCCCTACTGCGCTCCACTCCCCCACACCCCTCCTCAACTCCCCTCCCTCACTCCCCTAACCCACTACCCTCTCCAACACTTCTCCGCCACTCCCCGCCCCCACTCCCCTCCCCACTCCCCTCCCCCACTCCCCTCCCCCACTCCCCCACTCCCCCACTCCCCTCCCACACTAACCTCCCCCACATTCCTCCCCACTGTCCTCCCCCACTCCCCTACCCCAAATCCCCTACCCCAAATCCCCTACCCCAAATCCCCGACTTAAATCCCCTCCCCCAAATCCCCTACACCAAATCCCCTCCCCTCTCTGCTCTCCCCTCCACTACTCCCCTACCCGACTCCCCGAACCAGCCCCCCGTCAACACACCCCTACCACACTCCCCTCCCCCACTAACCTCCCCCACACTTACCTCCCCACACTCCTCCACACAGTCCTCCCCACTACCCTCCTCCACACCCCTCCCCCACTCCCCTACCCCAAATCCCCTTCCACAAATCCCCTACCCCAAATCCCCTTCCACAAATCCCCTACCCCAAATCCCCTCCCCAAATCCCCTCCCCCAAATCCCCGCCCCCACTCCATTCACATACCGCACTCCCCTCCACAACTCCCCCACCCGACTCCCCTACCCAACCCCCCGTCACCAAACCCCTACCACACTCCCCTCCCCCACTCCGCTACCCGACTCCCATACCCCACACCCCTACCCCACTCCCCGACCCCACTCCCCGACCGCACTCCACGACCCCACTCCATGACCGCACTCACCCGACCCCACTCACCCGACCCCACTCACCCGATCACACTCCCCACCCACACACCCCAACCCCACTCCTCACTCCCATGCCCCTCCCCTAGTCCCCTCCCCCACACCTCTACCCCACTCTCCTCACCTCTCCTCTCTGCAACACCCCTCCCCCAATCCCCTCCCCCACTCCCCTCCCCCCGTCCCAACACCCCCTACCACACTCCCCTCCCCCACCCCGCTCCCCCACCCCGCTCCCCCACTCCCCTCCCACACTAACCTCCCCCACACTCCTCCCCACACTCCTCCACACACTCCTCCCCCACTCCCCTCCCCCACTGCCCTCCCCCACTCCCCTCCGCCAAATTCCGTACCCCAAATTCTGTACCCCAAATCCCCTACCCCAAATCCCCTCCCACACTCCACTCGCATACCGCACTCCCCTCCACAACTCCCCGACCTGACTCCCCTACCCAACCCCCCGTCAATACACCCCTACCACACTCCCCTCCCCCACTCCCCTCCCCCACTCCCCTACCCCACTCCCCTACCCCACTCCCAGACCCCACCTCCCAACTCCACACCCCTACTTCACTCTGCACTCCACTCCCCTACTCCACTCCTCTCCCACATACCCATCCTCAACTCGCCTCCCTAACTCCCCTCCCTAACACCCCTCCCCAACTCCCCTACCTCCCTCCCCTAACCCAATACCCTCCCCCATTTCCCTAACCCCCGACCCTCCCCAACTCCACTCCCCCACTCCCCTCCCCCACTCCCCTCCCACACTAACCTCCCACACTAACCTCCCCCACACTCCTCCCCACACTCCTCCCCAAAGTCCTCCCCAAAGTCCTCCCCAAATCCCCGACCCCAAATCCCTTCCCCCAAATCCACTCCCCCAAATCCCCTTCCCCAAATAACCTCCCCCACTCCACCCGTATACCGCACTCCCCTCCACAACTCCCCTACCCAACTCCCCTACCCAACCCCCGTCACCACACCCCCTACCACACTCCCCTCCCCACTCCGCTCCCCCACCCCCTCCCACACTAACCTCCCCCACACTCCTCCCCACACTCCTCCGCACACTCCTCCCTCACTACCCTCCCCCACTGCCCTCCCCCACTCCCCTCCCCCAAATTCCGTACCCCAAATTCCGTACCCCAAATCCCCTACCCCAAATCCCCTACCCCAAATCCCCTCCCCCAAATCCCCACCCCCACTCCACTCGCATTACGCACTCCCCTCCACAACTGACCTACCCGACTCCCCTACCCAACCCCCCGTCAATACGCCCCTACCACACTCCCCTCCCCAACTCCCCTACCCCACTCCCCTACCCCACTCCCAGACGGCACTCCCCTACTCCACTCCCCTACTTCACTCTGCACTCCACTCCCCTACTCCACTCCTCTCCCCCACACCCATCCTCAACTCCCCTCC
Organism: Heterodontus francisci; assembly: GCF_036365525.1. Lineage (NCBI taxonomy): Eukaryota > Metazoa > Chordata > Chondrichthyes > Heterodontiformes > Heterodontidae > Heterodontus > Heterodontus francisci. The sequence continues at coordinate 35,238 of NW_027141866.1, read as the reverse complement.
CTAACACCCCTCCCCAACTCCCCTCCCTTACTCCCCTAACCCACTACCCTCCCCCATTTCCCTAACCCACTACCCTCCCCAACTCCCCTCCCCCACTCCCCTCCCCCGCTCCCCTCCCACACTAACCTCCCACACTAACCTCCCCCACACTAACCTCCCCCACACTCCTCCCCACACTCCTACCCACACTCCTCCCCAAAGTCCTCCCCCACGCCCCTACCCCAGGTCCCCAACCCCAAATCCCTTCCCCCAAATCCCTTCCCCCAAATCCCCTCCCCCAAATCCCCTCCCACAAATCCCCTCCCCCACTCCACCCGCATACCGCACTCCCCTCCACAACTCCCCTACCCGACGCCCCTACCCAACCCCCCGTCACCACACCCCCTACCACACTCCCCTCCCCCACTCCCCTACCCCACTCGCCTACCCCACTCCCGTATCCCACTCCCCTAACCCACTCCCCTACTCCACACCCCGACTCCACTCTACACTCCACTCCCATACTCCACTCCACTCCCCCACACCCCTCCTCAACTCCCCTCCCTAACTCCCCTCCCTAACACCCCTCCCCAACTCCCCTCCCTCCCTCCCCTAACCCACTACCCTCCCCCACTCCCCTCCCACACTAACCTCCCACACTAACCTCCCCCACACTCCTCCCCACACTCCTCCCCACACTCCTCCCCCACTCCCCTCCCCCACTCCCCTCCCCCAAATCCCGTACCCCAAATCCTCTACCCCAAATCCCTTACCCCAAATCCCCTACCCCAAATCCCCTACCCCAAATCCCCTCCCCCACTCCACTCGCATACCGCACTACCCTCCACAACTCCCCTACCCGACTCCCCTACCCAACCCCCCGTCACTACACCCCTACCACACTCCCCTCCCCCACTCTCCTCCCCCACTCCCCTACCCCACTGCGCTACCCCACTCTCAGACACCACTCCCCTACTCCACTCCCCTACTCCACTCTGTACTCCACTCCCTTACACCACTCCACTCCCCCACACCCCTCCTCAACTCCCCTCCCTTACTCCACTCCACTCCCCCACACCCCTCCTCAACTCCCCTCCCTAACACCCCTCCCTAACTCCCCTCCCCAACTCCCCTCCCTCACTCCCCTCCCCCACTCCCCTCCCCCACTCCCCTCCACAATCCCCTCCCCCACTCCCCTCTCCCTCTCCCCTCCCACACAAACCTCCCACACTAACCTCCCCCACACTCCACCCCACACTCCTACCCACACTCCTCCCCAAAGTCCTCCCGCACTCCCCTACACCAGGTCCCCTACCCCAAATCCCTTCCCCCAAATCCCCTCCACCAAATCCCCTCCCCCAAATCCCCTCCCCCACTCCACCCGCATACCGCACTCCCCTCCACAACTCCCCTTCACAACTCCCCTACACGACTCCTCTACCCAACCCCCGTCACCGCTCCCCCTACCACACTCCCCTCCCCCACTCCCCTATCCCACTCCCCTACCCCACTCCCAGACCCCACTCCCCTTCTCCACTCCCCTACTCCACTCTGAACTCCACTCCCCTACTCTACTCCACTCCCCCACATCCCACCTCAACTCCCGTCCCTAACTCCCCTCCCTAACGCCCCTCCCAAACTCCCCTCCCTCACTCCCCTAACCCACTACCCTCCCCCATTTCCCTAACCCACTACCCTCCCCAACTCCCCTGCCCACTCCCCTCCCCCACTCCCCTCCCCCACTCCCCTCCCACACTAACCTCCCACACTAACCTCCCCCACACTCCTTCCCACACTCCTTCCCCACTCTCCTCCCCAAAGTCCTCCCCCACTCCCCTACCCCAGGTCCCCTACCCCAAATCCCTTCCCCCAAATCCCCTCCCCCAAATACCCTCCCCCACTCCACCCGCATACCGCACTCCCCTCCACAACTCTCCTACCCGACTCCCCTACGCAACCGTCCGTCACCACACCCCCTACCACACTCCCCTCCCCCACTCCCCTCCCCCTCTCCCCTCCCACACTAACCTCCTCCACACTCCTCCCCACACTGCTCCGCACACACATCCCTCACTCCCCTCCCCCACTCCCCTCCCCCACACCCCTACCCCAGATTTCGTACCCCAAATTCCGTACCACACATTCCGTACCCCAATTCACCTACCCCAAATCCCCTACCCCAAATCCCCTCCCCCACACCCCTCCACAACTCCCCTACCCGACTCCCCTACCCAACCCCCCGTCACCACACCCCTACCACACTCCCCTCCCCCCACTCCCCTCCCCCACTCTCTGACCCCACTCCCTGACCCCACTCCCCGACCCCACGCCCCGACACCACTCCCTGACCCCACTCCCCTACCCAACTCCCCGTCACCACACCCCTACCACACTCCCCTCCCCCACTCCCCTATCCCACTCCCCGACCCCACTCCCCGACCCCACTCACCCGACCCCACTCACCCGACCCCACTCACCGGACCCCACTCACCCGACCCCACTCACCCGACACCACTCACCAGACACCACTCACCCGACCCCACTCCCCACCCCCACACCCCAACCCCACTCCCCACCCCCATGCCCCTCCACTAATCCCCTCCCCCACTCCTCTACCCCACTCTCCTCCCCCACTCCTCTCTGCAACACCCCTCCCCCACTCCTCTCCCCCACTCCCCTCCCCCAATCCCCTCACTCACTCCCCTCCCCCAAATACCTTCCCCCACTCCCCTCCCCCAAATCCCCTACACCAAATCCCCTACCACACTCCCCTCTCCCAAATCCCCTGCCCCAATTCCACTCCCGCTCTCCCACCCTCCACTCCCCTCCCCCACTCCCCTCCCCCACTGCCCTCCCCCACTCCCCTCCCCCTCTCCACTCCCCCACTCTCCTCCCCCACTCCCCTCTTCCACTCCCCTACCCCACTCCCCTACCCCACTCCCCTACCCCACTCCCCTGCCCCACTCCCCTACTCCACTCCCCTACACCACTCCCCTACTCCACTCCACTCCCTCACACCCCTCCTCAACTCCCCTCCCTAACTCCCCTCCCCCACTCCCCTCCCCCACTCCCCTCCACAATCCCCTCCCCCACTCCCCTCTCCCTCTCCCCTAACACACTAACCTCCCACACTAACCTCCCCCACACTCCACCCCACACTCCTACCCACACTCCTCCCCAAAGTCCTCCCGCACTCCCCTACACGAGGTCCCCTACCCCAAATCCCTTCCCCCAAATCCCCTCCACCAAATCCCCTCCCCCACTCCACCCGCATACCGCACTCCCCTCCACAACTCCCCTTCACAACTCCCCTACACGACTCCTCTACCCAACCCCCGTCACCGCTCCCCCTACCACACTCCCCTCCCCCACTCCCCTACCCCACTCCCCTACTACACTCACCTACTCCACTCTACACTCTACTCCCATACTCCACTCCACTCCCCCACACCCCTCCTCAACAACCCTCCCTAACTCCCTTCCCTAACACCCCTCCCCAACTCCCCTCCCTCCCTCCCCTAACCCACTACACTCCCCCATTTCCCTAACCCACTACCCTCCCCAGCTCCCCTCCCCCTCTCCCCTCCCCCACTCCCCTCCCCCACTCCGCTCCCACAATAACCTCCCACACTAACCTCCCCCACACTAACCTCCCCCACACTCCTCCCCACACTCCTCCCCAAAGTCCTCCCACACTCCCCTACGTCAAGTCCCCTACCCCAAATCCCTTCCCCCAAATCCACTCCCCCAAATCTCCTCCCCCAAATAACCTCCCCCACTCCACCCGCATACCGCACTGCCCTCCACAACTCCCCTACCCGACTCCCCTACCCAACCCCCCGTCACCACACCCCCTACCACACTCCCCTCCCCCACTCCGCTCTCCCACTCCCCTCCTACACTAACCTCCCCCACACTCCTCCCCCACTCCCCTCCCCCACTCCCCTCCCCCAAATTCCGTACCCCAAATTCCGTACCCCAAATCCCCTACCCCAAATCCCCTACCCCAAATCCCCTCCCCCAAATCCCCTCCCCCACTCCACTATAAACCGCACTCCCCTCCACAACTCCCCTACCCGACTCCCCTACCCAACCCCCCGTCACTACACCCCTACCACACTCCCCTCCCCACTCGCCTCCCCCACTCCCCTCCCCCACTCCCCTATCCCACTCCCCTACCCCACTCCCAGACCCCACTCCCCTTCTCCACTCCCCTACTCCACTCTGAACTCCACTCCCCTACTCTACTCCACTCCCCCACATCCCACCTCAACTCCCGTCCCTAACTCCCCTCCCTAACGCCCCTCCCAAACTCCCCTCCCTCACTCCCCTAACCCACTACCCTCCCCCATTTCCCTAACCCACTACCCTCCCCAACTCCCCTGCCCACTCCCCTCCCCCACTCCCCTCCCCCACTCCCCTCCCACACTAACCTCCCACTCTAACCTCCCCCACACTCCTCCCCACACTCCTCCCCACTCTCCTCCCCAAACTCCTCCCCCACTCCCCTACCCCAGGTCCCCTACCCCAAATCCCTTCCCCCAAATCCCCTCCCCCAAATACCCTCCCCCACTCCACCCGCATACCGCACTCCCCTCCACAACTCTCCTACCCGACTCCCCTCCCACACTAACCTCCTCCACACTCCTCCCCACACTCCTCCGCACACTCCTCCCCTACTCCCCTCCCCCACTCCCCTCCCCCACTCCCCTACCCCAAATTCCGTACCCCAAATCCCCTCCCCCAAATCCCCTCCCCCACTCCACTCGCATACCGCAGTCCCCTTCACAACTCCCTTACCCGACTCCTCTACCCAACCCCCCGTCACCACACCTCTACCACACTCCCCTCCCCCACTCCCCTCCCCCACTCCCCTCCCCCACTCCCCTACCTCACTCCCCTCCCCCACTCCCCTAACCCACATCCCTACTCCACTCCCCGACCCCACTCCCTGACCCCACTCACACTCCCCAGACCCCACTCCCCATCCCACTCCACAACCCCACTCCCCCTCTCCTCTACCCCACCCCCATGCCCCTCCCCTAATCCCCTCCCCTAATGCACTCCCCCACTCCTCTACCCCACTCTCCTCCCCTCTCCTCTACCCCACTCTCCTCACCTATCCTCTCCGCAACACCCCTCCCCCATTCCCCTCACTGACCGACCCACTCACCGACCCACTCACCCGACCCCACTCACCCGACCCCACTCACCCTACCCCACTCCCCACTCCCCATCCCACTCCACAACCCCACTCCCCCACTCCTCTACCCCACCCCCATGCCCCTCCCCTAATCCCCTCCCCTAATGCACTCCCCCACTCCTCTACCCCACTCTCCTCCCCTCTCCTCTACCCCACTCTCCTCACCTCTCCTCTCCGCAACACCCCTCCCCCATTCCCCTCCCCCACTCCACACCCCCACTCCACTCCCCCACTCCGCACCACCTCTCCCCTCCCCATTCCCCTCCCCACTCCTCTCCCCCACTCCCCTCCCACACTAACCACCAACACACTACGCCCCACTCCCCTCCACCACTGCCCTCTCCAAATCCCATCCCCCAAAACCCCTCCCCCAAATCCCCTACCCCAAATCCCCTCCCCCACTCGCCTACTGCTCTCCCCTCCACAACCCCCCTCCACAACTCCCATACCTGACTCCCCTACCCAACCCCCCGTCACCACTCCCCTCATCAACTCCCCTCCCTCACTCCCCTACCCCTCTCCCCGACCCCTCTCCCCGACCCCACTCCCCGACCCCAAACCCCGACCCCACTCCCAGACCCCACTCCCCGTCCCCCCTCCCCCACGCCCCTCCCCTAATCCCCTCCCCCACGCCCCTCCCTTAATCCCCTCCCCCACTCCTCTCCACCACTCCTCTCCCCCACTCCTCTCCCACAGTCCCCTCCCCACTCCCCTCCCCCAAATCCCCTCCCACAAATCCCCTCCACCAAATCCCCTACCCCAAATCCCCTCCCCCACTCGCCTACTGCTCTCCCCTCCACAACCCCCTCCACAACTCCCCGACCCAACACCCTTACCCGACTCCCCTACCCAAGCCTCCGTTACCACTCCCCCACCACACTCCCCTACAACACTCCCCTACCCCACTCCCCTACCCCACTTCCCTACCCCACTCCGCTCCCCAACTCTCCTACCCCACACTCCTCCCCGCTCACCTTCCCTTCACCTCCTCACTGCCCTCCACTACCCAAGTCCCCTACCCCAGACACATCTCCCACTCCACTCCCCCACTCCCCTTCCCTCCACCTCCTCACTGCGCTCCCCTCCCTCACTCCCCGTCCCCACTCCCCGACCCCACTCCCCGACCACACAACCCGACCCCACTCCCCCACGCCCGTCCCCCACGCCCGTCCCCTAATCCCCTCCCCCACTCCTCTACCCCACTCTCCTCCCCTCTCCTCTCCGCAACACCCCTCCCCCACTCCTCTGCCCCACTCCTCTCCCCCACTCCTCTCCCACACTCCCCTCCCCGCCTCAACTCCCCTGCCTCAACTCCCCTGTCTCAACTCCCCTCCTCAACTCCCCTGCATCACGCCCCTTCCCACTCCCCTCCCCACTCCCCTCCCCACTCCCCTCCCCACACCCCTCCCCCACTCCCCTCCCCCACTCCCCTCCCCACTCCCCTCCCCCACTCCCCTCCCCCACTCCCAGGTTCCCACTCCCCTCCCCCACTCCCCTCCCCCACTCCACTCCACCACAACACCCCTCCCAAACTCCTCACCTCACTCCCTGCCTCAACTCCCCTCCCCAACCCCCCTACTTCACACCCCTACCCCACTCCCGTCCCCAACTCTCCTCCCACACTCCCCTCACCTAATCCCATACCCCACTCCCCTACTCCACCACCCCTCCCCCACTCCCCTCCTCAACTCCCCTTCCTCACTCCCCTTCCCCACTCCACTCCCTCACTCCCCTCCCCCACTCCCCTCCCTCACTTCCCTAACCCTCTACCCTCCCCAACCCTCCTCCCATACTCCCCACCCCCACTCCCCTCCCCCACTCCCCTACCACACTAACCTCCCCCACACCCCTCCTCACACCCCTCCCCACTCCCCTCCCCCACTCCCCTCCCCCACTCCCCTCATCACTCCCCTCCCCCACTCCCCTCCCCCACTCCCCTCCCCAAATCCCCTACCCCAAAACCCCTACCGCACTCCCCTCCCCCACTCCCCTCCCCCACTCGGCTCCCCAACTCGCCTCCCCCACTCGCCTCCCCCACTCCCCTACCCCACCCCCTCCCCCACTCCCCTCCCGTCCACCACTCCGATTCCCTGCACCACCTCACTGCCCTCCCCTACCACACACCTATCCCCCACTACGCTCCCTCACTCACCTACCCCACTTCCCTACCCCGCTCCACTCCCCCACTCCTCTCCCCCAGTCCCCTCCCCCACTCCCCTCCCCCATTCCCCTACCCCAAATCCCCTCCCCCAAATCCCCTCCCCCAAATCCCCTACCCCAAATCCCCTCCCCCACTCGCCTACTGCTCTCCCCTCCACAACCCCCCTCCACAACTCCCCTACCCGACTCCCCTACCCAAACCCACGTCACCACACCCCTACCACACTCCCCTACCACACTCCCCTACCACACTCCCCTCCCCCACTCCGCTCCCCCACTACGCTGTCCCACTCCCCTACCAAACTCCCCGGCACCACACCCCTTCCCCACTCCCCTACCCCACTCCCCTACTCTACACCCCTACCCCACTCCGCTCCCCAACTCTCCTACCCCACACTCCTCCCCGCTCCCCTTCCCTCCACCTCCTCACTGCCCTCCACTACCCAACTCCCCTACCCCAGACACCTCTCCCACTCCACTCCCCCACTCCCCTTCCCTCCACCTCCTCACTGCGCTCCCCTCCCTCACTCCCCGACCCCACTCCTCTGCATCACACCCCTACCCCACTCCCCTAACCCACTCCGATCCCCAACTTTCCTAACCCACACTCCTCCCCCGCTCCCCTTCCCTCCACCACCTCACTGTCCTCCACTACACAACTGCCCTACCCCAGACACCTCCCCCACTCCACACCCCCACTCCCCTTCCCTCCACCTCCTCACTGCTCTCCCCTCCCCCACTCCCCGACCCCACTCCCCCACCCCTCTCCCCGACCCCTCTCCCCGACCCCACTCCCCGTACCCCCTCCCCCACGCCCCTCCCCTAATCTCCTCCCCACACGCCCCTCCCCTAATCCCCTCCCCCACTCCTCTACCCCACTCTTCTCCCCTCTCCTCTCCGCAACACCCCTCCCCCAATCCTCTCCCCCACTCCTCTCCCCCACTCCTCTCCCCCACTCCTCTCCCCCACTCCCCTCCCCCACTCCCCTCCCCCACTCCCCTCCCCCAAATCCCCTCCCCCAAATCCCCTACCCCAAATCCCCACCCCAAATCCCCTCCCCCAAATCCCCTCCCCCACTCGCCTACTGCTCTCCCCTCCACAAACCCCCTCCACAACTCCCCGACCCGACTCCCCTACCCGACTCCCTTACCCAAACCCCCGTCACCACTCCCCCACCACACTCCCGTACCACACTCCCCTACCACACTCCCCTCCCCCACTCCGCTCCCCAACTCCGCTCTCCCACTCCCCTACCAAACTCCCGGGCACCACACCCCTACCCCACTCCCCTACCCCACTCCGCTCCCCAACTCTCCTACACTACACTCCTCCCCGCTCCCCTTCCCTCCACCTCCTCACTGCCCTCCACTACCCAACTCCCCTATCCCAGACACCTCTCCCACTCCACAGCCCCACTCCCCTTCCCTCCACCTCCTCAGTGCGCTCCCCTCCCTCACTCCCCGACCCCACTCCCCGACCCCACTCCCCGACCTCACTCCCCGACATCACAAACTGATCCCCACAACCCGACCCCACTACCCCACGCCCGTCCCCCACGCCTTCCCCTAATCCCTTCCCCCACTCCTCTACCCCACTCTACTCCCCTCTCCTCTCCGCACACCTCTCCCCCACTCCTCTGCCCCACTCCTCTCTCGCACTCCTCTCCCATACTCCCCTCCCCTCCTCAACCCCCCTGCCTCAACTCCCCTCCTCAACTCCCCTGCATCACGCCCCTCCCCACTCCCCTCCCCCACTCCCCTCCCCCACTCCCCTCTCCACTCCCCTCCCCCACACCCCTCCCCCACTCCCCTCCCCCACTCCCCTCCCCACTCCCATTCCCCATTCCCCTACCGCACAACCCTCCCCCACTCCCCTCCCCCACTCCCAGGTTCCCACTCCCTTCCCCCACTCCCCTCCCCCACTCCCCTCCCCCACTCCCCTCCACCACAGCACCCCTCCCCCACTCCTCACCTCACTCCCTGCCTCAATTCCCCTCCCCCACTCCCCTACTCCACACCCCTACCCACTCCCCTCCCCAGCTCTGCACCCCCACTCCCCTCAAATATTCCCATACCCCACTCCCCTACTCCACCCCCCTACCCCACTCCTTCTCCTCAACTCCTCTTCCTCACTCCCCTCCCCAACTCCCCTCCCTCACTCCCATCCGCCACTCCCCTCCCTCACCCCCTAAAGCTCTACCCTCCTCAACTCTCCTCCCATACTCCCCTCCCCCACTCCCCTCCCCCACTCCCCTCCCCACTCCCCTACCACACTCCCCTACCACACTAACCTCCCCCACACCCCTCCCCTCTCCCCTCCCCCACTCCCCTCCCCCACTCCCCTCATCATTCCCCTCCCCCACTCCCCTCCCCAAATCCCCTACCCCAAAACCACTACCGCACTCCCCTCCCCCCTCCCCTCCCCCACTCACCTCCCCCACTCGCTTCCCCCACTCCCCTACCCCACCCCCTCCCCCACTCCCCTCCCGTCCACCACTCCGATTCCCTGCATCACCTCACTGCCCTCCCCTACCACACACCTATCCCCCACTACGCTCCCTCACTCAGCTAGCCAACTTCCCTATCCCACTCCACTCCCCCACTCCTCTCCCACACTCACCTCCCCCACTCCCCACCCCCACTCCCCTCCCCACTCCCCTCCCCCAAATCCCCTACCCCAAATCCCCCACCCCAAATCCCCGACCCCAAATCCCCTCCCCCAAATCCCCTCCCCCACTCGCCTACTGCTCTCCCCTGCACAACAACCCTCCACAACTTCCCTACCCGACTCCCCTACCCAAACCCACGTCACCACACCCCTACCACACTCCCCTACCACACTCCCCTACCACACACCCCTACCACACTCCCCTCCCCAACTCTGCTCCCCCACTCCGCTCTCCCACTCCCCTACCAAACTCCCAGGCACCACACCACTACCCCACTCCCATACCCCACTCCCCTACCCCACTCCCCTACCCCACTCCCCTACCTCACTCCCCTACCCCACTCCACTCCCCAACTCTCCTACCCCACTCTCCTCCCCGCTTCCCTTCCCTCCACCTCCTCACTGCCCTCCACTACCCAACTCCCCTACCCCAGACACCTCTCCCACTCCACTCCCCCAATCCCCTTCCCTCCACCTCCTCACTGCGCTCCCCTCCCTCACTCCCCGACACCACTCCCCGACCCCACTCCCCAACCCCACTCGCCGACCCCACTCCCCGTCCCCACACCCCGAACCCACACCCCGAACCCACTCCCCGACCCCACAACCCGACCCCACTCCCCCACGCCCGTCCCCCACGCCGTCCCCTAATCCCCTCCCCCACTCCTCTACCCCACTCCTCTCCCCCACTCCTCTCCCCACTCCTCTCCCACACTCCTCTCCCCGCCTCAACTCCCCTGACTCAACTCCCCTCCTCAACTCCCCTGCATCACGCCTCTCCCCACTCCCCTCCCCACTCCCCTCCCCCACACCCCTCCCCCACTCCCCTCCCCCACTCCCCTCCCAACTCCCATTCCCCATTCCCCCCCCACAACCCTCCCCCACTCCCCTCCCCCACTCCCCTCCCCCACTCCCAGGTTCCCACTCCCCTCCCCCAATCCCCTCCCCCACTCCCCTCCCGCACTCCCCTCCACCACTCCGCTCCACCACAACACCCCTCCCCCACTCCTCACCTCACTCCCTGCCTCAACTCCCCTCCCCCACTCCGCTACCCACTCCCCTACCCCACCCCCCTCCCCAGCTCTCCTCGCCCGCTCCCCTCAACTAATCCCATACCCCACTGCCCTACTCCACCCCTCTCCCCCACTCCCCTCCTCAACTCCCCTTCCTCACTCCACTCCCCCACTCCCCTCCCTCTCTCCCCTCCCCCACTCCGCTCCCTCACTCCCCTATCTCTCTACCCTCCCCAACTCTCCTCCCATACTCCCCTCCCCCACTCCCCTCCCCCACTCCCCATCACACTAACCTCCCCCACTCCCCTCCCGCACTCCCTTCCCCAAATCCCCTACGCCAAAACCCCTCCCCACTCCCCATCACACTCCCCTCCCCCACTCCCCTCCCCCACACCCCTCCCCCACTCCCCTCCCGCACTCCCTTCCCCAAATCCCCTACGCCAAAACCCCTACCGCACTCCCCACCCCCACTCCCCTCCTCACACTCGCCTCCCCCACTCGCCTCATCATTCCCCTCCCCCACTCCCCTCCCCAAATCCCCTACCCCAAAACCACTACCGCACTCCCCTCCCCCCTCCCCTCCCCCACTCACCTCCCCCACTCGCTTCCCCCACTCCCCTACCCCACCCCCTCCCCCACTCCCCTCCCGTCCACCACTCCGATTCCCTGCATCACCTCACTGCCCTCCCCTACCACACACCTATCCCCCACTACGCTCCCTCACTCAGCTAGCCAACTTCCCTATCCCACTCCACTCCCCCACTCCTCTCCCACACTCACCTCCCCCACTCCCCACCCCCACTCCCCTCCCCACTCCCCTCCCCCAAATCCCCTACCCCAAATCCCCCACCCCAAATCCCCGACCCCAAATCCCCTCCCCCAAATCCCCTCCCCCACTCGCCTACTGCTCTCCCCTGCACAACAACCCTCCACAACTTCCCTACCCGACTCCCCTACCCAAACCCACGTCACCACACCCCTACCACACTCCCCTACCACACTCCCCTACCACACACCCCTACCACACTCCCCTCCCCAACTCTGCTCCCCCACTCCGCTCTCCCACTCCCCTACCAAACTCCCAGGCACCACACCACTACCCCACTCCCATACCCCACTCCCCTACCCCACTCCCCTACCCCACTCCCCTACCTCACTCCCCTACCCCACTCCACTCCCCAACTCTCCTACCCCACTCTCCTCCCCGCTTCCCTTCCCTCCACCTCCTCACTGCCCTCCACTACCCAACTCCCCTACCCCAGACACCTCTCCCACTCCACTCCCCCAATCCCCTTCCCTCCACCTCCTCACTGCGCTCCCCTCCCTCACTCCCCGACACCACTCCCCGACCCCACTCCCCGACCCCACTCGCCGACCCCACTCCCCGTCCCCACACCCCGACCCCACACCCCGAACCCACTCCCCGACCCCACAACCCGACCCCACTCCCCCACGCCCGTCCCCCACGCCGTCCCCTAATCCCCTCCCCCACTCCTCTACCCCACTCCTCTCCCCCACTCCTCTCCCCACTCCTCTCCCACACTCCTCTCCCCGCCTCAACTCCCCTGACTCAACTCCCCTCCTCAACTCCCCTGCATCACGCCTCTCCCCACTCCCCTCCCCACTCCCCTCCCCCACACCCCTCCCCCACTCCCCTCCCCCACTCCCCTCCCAACTCCCATTCCCCATTCCCCCCCCACAACCCTCCCCCACTCCCCTCCCCCACTCCCCTCCCCCACTCCCAGGTTCCCACTCCCCTCCCCCAATCCCCTCCCCCACTCCCCTCCCGCACTCCCCTCCACCACTCCGCTCCACCACAACACCCCTCCCCCACTCCTCACCTCACTCCCTGCCTCAACTCCCCTCCCCCACTCCGCTACCCACTCCCCTACCCCACCCCCCTCCCCAGCTCTCCTCGCCCGCTCCCCTCAACTAATCCCATACCCCACTGCCCTACTCCACCCCTCTCCCCACTCCCCTCCTCAACTCCCCTTCCTCACTCCACTCCCCCACTCCCCTCCCTCTCTCCCCTCCCCCACTCCGCTCCCTCACTCCCCTAACTCTCTACCCTCCCCAACTCTCCTCCCATACTCCCCTCCCCCACTCCCCTCCCCCACTCCCCATCACACTAACCTCCCCACTCCCCTCCCGCACTCCCTTCCCCATCCCCTCCGCTCGCCGTTTCCACCTATCTCCCCAGCGACCAGTAATCCCCCTCTTTCCACCCCCTCCCACCCATTCTCCCTCTCCGTCGCCCTCCGACACCCTGAGCATCCCCCCTTCCCACCACTCCCCTCCCGCACTCCCTTCCCCAAATCCCCTACGCCAAAACCCCTCCCCACTCCCCATCACACTCCCCTCCCCCACTCCCCTCCCCCACACCCCTCCCCCACTCCCCTCCCGCACTCCCTTCCCCAAATCCCCTACGCCAAAACCCCTACCGCACTCCCCACCCCCACTCCCCTCCTCACACTCGCCTCCCCCACTCGCCTCCCCCACTCGCATCCCCCACTCTCCTCTCCCACTCCCCTACCCCACCCCCTCCCCCACTCCCCTCCCATCCACCACTCCGATTCCCTGAACCTCCTCACTTCCCTCCCCTACCACACACCTATCCCCCACCACACTCCCTCACTCACCTACCGCACTCCCCTTCACAACTCCCCTACCCGACTCCCTTATCCAACCCCCGTTACCACACCCATACCACACTCCCCTCCGCCATTCTGCTCCCCCACTCCCCCACCCAAATCCCCGACACCACTCCCCGAACCCACTCCGCACCCCAACTCTCCAACCCCACACCCCTCCCCCACTCCCCTTCCCATACCTCCTCTCTGCCCTCCACTACCCAACTCCCCTACCCCAGACACCTCCCCCACTCTACTCCCCCACTCCCCTTCCCTCCACCTCCTCACTGCGCTCCTCTGCCCCAATCCCCTAAATCACTCCCCAACCCAACTCCACTACCCGACTCCCCTTCCCCATTCCCCTGCCCCACTTCCATACCCCACCCCCTCCCCCACTCCCCTCCCCCCACTCCCTTCCACCTCTCCGCTTCCCAGCACCTCTTCACTGCCCTCCCCTACCACACTCCCATCCCCCACGACCCTTCCCCACTCCCCTACCCCACTTCCCTACCCTGCTCCACTCCCCCACTCCCCTTCCGCACTCCCCTCCACAACTCCCCTACCCCACTCCACGACCCCACATGCCTCCCCCACACCCCTACCCCACTCGCTCCCCTACGACCCTACCCCACTCTGCTACTACACTCCCCTACCCCACTCCCTGACACCACACCCGTGACCCACACCCCTACCAAACTCCGCTTCCCAACACTCCGACCCCAATACCCTCCCCCACTCCCCTTCTCTCCACCTCCTCACTGCGCTCCCCTACCCACTCCCCTTTCCCACTGCACTTTCCCACTCCCCTACCCCACTCCCCTAACTCACTTCCCTCCCCCACTCCCCTTCATTCTCTTCCTCACTGCCCTCCCCTACCCAGCTCCCCTACGCCACTGCCTCTCTCACTCCCCACGTCACTCCCCTTCCCTCCACCTGCTCACTGCCCTCCCCTACCCCACACCCCCACACCACTCCCGTCTCAAACTGCCCTACCTCACTCCACTCCACCAGTTACCGACCCCACGACCCTACCCCACTCCCTTCCCCCAATCCCTTCCCCCATTCCACTCCCTCTATCCCCTCTCCCACACATCTACCTCACTCCCCTCCCCCATTCCCCACCCCCACTCCCCTACCCCACTCCCCTACCCCACACCCCTACCCTACACCCCTACCCCACTCCCCTTCTCCACTGACCTATCACACACCCTTCCCCCACTCCCCTCCCCATTACCCTCCCCACTCCCCTTCCCGCCAAATCCTCACTGCTCTCCCCAACCCCACTGCCCTGCCTCACTCCCCTTTCCTCCACCTCCTCACTGCCCTCCCCTCCCCTCATCCACTCCCATCCGCCACTCCCCTCAGCCACTCCAACACCCCACTTCCCTCCACCACTCCCCTCCCCCACTCCCCTACATCACGACTCACCCCACTCCCCTACCCCTCTTCCCTCTCCAACTCCCCTCCCCAACTCCCCTCCCCACTCCCCTTCCCTCCACCTCCTTAGAGACCACCCCTACCACTCTCCCTGACACCACTCTGCACCCCCACTCCCCATCTCCACTCTCCTAACCCACTACCCCACCCCACTACCCCACCCCACTCCACTCCACCACTCCCCTACCACACTACCCCACCCCACTCCACCACTCCCCTACCCCACTACCCCACCCCACTCCCCTCCCCCAATCCACTACCTCAATCCCCTCCCCATAACACTACCTCAATCCCCTCCCCCACTCCCCTACCCCACACACTTAACCAACTCCCCTACCCCACTCCCCTCCCCCACTCCCCTCCCCAACTGCCCTCCTACATTCCCCTACCTCACTCCCCTACTGCACTCCCCTACCTCACTCCCCTACCCCACTCCCCTCCCCAACTCCCCTCCCTAACTCCCCTCCCCAACTCTACTCCCCAACCCCGCACCTTAACTCATCTCCCCCAGTCCCCTCAACAACTCCCATACCCCACTCCCCTACCCCACACCCTCGACAACCCCCCTCCACAATTCCCCTCCCTCAAACCCACCCCCACTCCCCTCCCCCACTCCCCTCACCCACTACCCTCCCCCGCTGCCCTCCCTCACTCGCCTCCCCATTCCCCTCCCCCACTCCCCCACTTCCCTCTCCCACACCCCTACCCCACTCCGCTTACATTCACGTCCTCACTGCCCGTCTCTACCACACTCCCACCCCACACTGCCATCCCCCACTACCCTCCCCCACTTCCCAGACCGCACTCTGCTCCACAACACCCCTAACCCACACCTCTACCACACTCCACCACCCCCTCCCTCACCCTCTCCATTCCACTCCACCACTGCATCCCTCCCCCTCTCCATTGCCCTCCACCACCCTCTCCCTCCCCATCTTCATGACCCTCCACCACCCCCTCCCTCCCCCTCTTCATTCCCCTCCATTTCCCCCTCCCTCCCCCTCTTCATTCCCCTCCACCACATCTTCCCTCCCCCTCTTCATTCCCCACCACCCCCTCCCTCCCGCTCTTCATTCCCCACCTCCCCCTCCCTCCCCCTCTTCATTCCCCTCCACCACCCCCTCCCTCCACTTATTCATTCCCCACCACACCCTCCCTCCCCCTCTTCATTCCCCACCTCCCGCTCCCTGCCCCTCTTCATTCCCTCCACCTCCCCCTCCCTCCCCATCTTCATTCCCCTCCACCAGCCCCTCCGGCCCCAACCTCATTCAATTCCTCCAACCCCTCCCTCCCCCTCTTCATTCCCCTCCACCACATCTTCCCTCCCCCTCTTCATTCCCCTCCACCACCCCCTCCCTCCACTTATTCATTCCCCACCACACCCTCCCTCCCCCTCTTCATTCCCCACCACCCCCTCCCTCCCCCTCTTCATTCCCCTCCACCTCCCCCTCCCTCCCCCTCATCATTCCCATCTACCTCCCCCACTCTCCTCCTCTTCATTACCCACCACCATCCCCTCCCTCCCCCTCTTCATTCCCCTCCACCTCCCCCTCCCTCCCCCTCTTCATTCCCCTCCACCTCCACCTCCCTCCCCCTCTTCATTACCCTCGACCACCCCCTCCCTCCACCTCTTCATTCCCCTTCACATCCACCTCCCTCCCCCACTTCATTACCCTCCACCACCCCCTCCCTCCCCCTCTTCATTCCCCTCCGCCACCCCCTCCCTCCACCTCTTCATTATCATCCATCACCCCCTCCCACACCCTCTTCTTTCTCCTCCGTACCCCCTCCCTCCCCCTCTTCATTCTCCTCCACCAACCCCTCCCTCCCTCTCTTCATTCCCCTCCACCTCCCCCTCCCTCCCCCTCTTCGGTCCCATCCACCTCCCCCACCCTCCTCCTCTTCATTACCTTCCACCATCCCCTCCCTCCCCCTCTTCATTCCCCTCCACCTCCCCCTCCCTCCCCCTCTTCATTACCTTCCACCACTCCCTCCCACCCCCTCTTCATTCCCCTCCACCACCCCTCCCTCCACCTCTTCATTATCATCCATCACACCATCCCACACCCTCCTCTTTCTCCTCCATACCCCCTCTCTCCCCCTCTTCATTCCCCTCTACCACCCCCTCCCTCCCCCTCTTTATTCCCCTCCACCACCCCCTCATTCCCCCATTCATTCCACTCCACCTCCCCCTCCCTCCATTCCTCTCCACCTCCCCTCCCACCCCCTCTTCATTCCCCTCCACCTCCCCCTCCTTCAGCTCTTCATTCCCCTCCACCTCCCCCTCTCTCCCCCTCTTCATTCCCCTCCACCTGCCCCTCCCTCCCCCTCTTCATTCTCCTCCACCACACCCACCTCCCCCTCTTCTTTCTCCTCCACCAACCCCTCCCTCCCTCTCTTCATTCCCCTCCACCACACCCTCCCTCCCCCTCTTCATTCCCCTCCACCACCCCCTCACACCCCCTATTCATTCCATTCCGACTCCCCCTCCCTCCATTCCTCTCCACCTCCCCTCCCTCCCCCTCTTCATTCCCCTCCACCACCCCCTCCCTCCCCTCTTCATTCCCCTCCACCTGCCCCTCCCTCCCCCTCTTCATTCCCCTCCACCTGCCCCTCCCTCCCCCTCTTCATTCTCCTCCACCACCCCCTCCCTCCCCCTCTTCTTTCTCCTCCACCAACCCCTCCCTCCCCCTCTTCATTCCCCTCCACCACCCCTCCCTCCCTCTCTTCATTCCCCTCCACCTGCCCCTCCCTCCCCCTCTTCATTCTCCTCCACCACCCCCACCTCCCCCTCTTCTTTCTCCTCCACCAACCCCTCCCTCCCCCTCTTCATTCCCCCCCACCACCCCTCCCTCCCTCTCTTCATTCCCCTCCACCACACCCTCCCTCCCCCTCTTCATTCCCCTCCTCCACCCCCTCACTCCCCCTATTCATTCCATTCCAACTCCCCCTCCCTCCATTCCTCTCCACCTCCCCTCCCTCCCCCTCTTCATTCCCCTCCACCACCCCCTCCCTCCCCTCTTTATTCCCCTCCACCTCCCCCTCCCTCCCCCTCTTCATTCACCTCCACCTGCCCCTCCCTCCCCCTCTTCATTCTCCTCCACCACCCCCTCCCTCCCCCTCTTCTTTCTCCTCCACCAACCCCTCCCTCCCCCTCTTCATTCCCCTCCACCACCCCTCCCTCCCTCTCTTCATTCCCCTCCACCACACCCTCCCTCCCCCTCTTCATCCCCCTCCACCTCCCCCTCCCTCCCCCTCTTCATTTTCCTCCACCTCCCCCTCCCTCCCCCTCCCTCCCCCTCTTCATTCTCCTCCACCTCCCCCTCCCTCTCCCTCTTCATTGCCCTCCACCCCCCTCCCCCCTCTTCATTCCCCTCCACCTCTACCTCCCTGCCCCTCTGCATTCCCTTCCACCACCCCCTCCCGCCCCCTTCATTCCCCTCCACCTCCCCTCCCCCCTCTTCATTCCCCTCCACCACCCCCTCCCTCCCCCTCTTATTTCCCCTCCACCTTCCCCTCCCTCCCCCTCTTCATTCCCCCCACATTTCCCTCCCTCCCCCTCTTCATTCCCCTCCTCCTCCCGCCCCCTCTTCATTCCCCTACCCTCTCCCCCACTCCCTTCCCCCACTCCCTTCCACTCTCCCCTCCGCCAATCTCGCACTCTCTCCTTCTTCCACACTCCTCCTCCCACTTTCCCCCTCCTTTCTGACCATTGCCCTCCCCCACTCTCCTCTCAAACTCCCCTCCCCACTCTCTGCCACACTCCCCCTCCCCATCCCCCACTCCCCTCCCCAACTTCCTTCCACACTACCCTCTCCCTCCCCTCACACTCCCCTCCCCCTAACACTCCCCTCCCCCTCAACATTACACACCCTCCCCTTCCCCTCTCCTATTTCCCCACTCCCCATCCTACACTCTACTTCCGCATTCCCCACTCACCTCCCCTCTCATTCTGCCATTCCCCTCAACGCACCCCTCCCCCACTCGTCCCCGGTCCCCACTCCCCTTTCCCCTCCCACATCCCACTTCCCTCTCTCACTCCTATCGTCCACTCCAGGCCCCCACTCCTCACTTCGCTCCCCTACACCCCTTGTTCGCATCCTCTCCCGCTCAGACCTGGTCTCCCTCCACACTGCCCTCCCTCTCACATCCCCCACTTCCACTCCCACACTCCCTCTCACACACACCCATCCGCCACTCCCCTCCATCTGCCCTACCCTCAAAACCCTCTCCCCCACTACCTTGCTCCACTACCCTCCGCCACTACCCACCCCACTCGGTCAACTCCCCTCCCCCACTCCCTTCTCTCCCGTCCCTCGTCCCCCACTCCCCTTCCCCACTCCCCACACCTCCACCTCCCCTGCCAAACACCCATCCCAACTCCTCTGCCGACTCACCTTCACCCCCGCCCCTCCCCCGCTCCCCTCGCCCATACCCCTGCCCCTCTACCTCCCCCCAACACCCTGCACCAAATCCCCTCCCTCACAACCCTCCCAACCCCACCTCACCCCCACTCCCGTGCCCCTAAGCCCTACCCACTCCCAGCTCTCCTGTCCCCCTCCCCCAATCCCCTCCCTCTCCTCCCCACTCCACTTCCTCCCATCTCCCACTTCTCTCCCTCCCCTACCATTACCCCGCCCCACTTCCAAACACCCCTCCCCTACTCCCGTCCTCCTCCACCCCACTCCAATCCCCACTCCCATCCTCCACTACCGCCCCCCACTCCCCTCCCCCTTCCCTCCCACTCTGCCCTCCCCAACTCTCCCCACACTCCCCTCCCCCACTCGCGTCCCGCACTCACCCTAACCCTAACCCACTCTCGTTCCCCTACATCCTCATTCCACCTCTCCCTCCCCCACATCCCTGCCCCTCCCCCACATGCCTCCCCACCCCCTCACCTCCACTCCCCTCACACTCCCAACTGCAAATCCCCTCCTCCATTCCCCTAACTACCCTCTCCCCACTCCACTCCCCTCACTCCCCAACCCCTCCTCTCACTCCTGTCCCCAAACCCCTCCCCCCACTCCCTTCGCCCACCCCTCCCCCACTTCTCCCCCACTCCTCCCACACTTCCCTCCTCCAACCCTCCCCCACTACCCCCGCACTCCTCCCCCACTCCTCCCACTCCCAACTCCAAATCCCCTCACCCACTCTGCTAACTCCGCGCTGCACTCCCCTAACGTCCCTCTGCCCACTCTATTCCCCCTCTTCCCTCCCTCCCCAACCCCTCCCCTCACTCCTGTCCCCAGTCCCCTCCCCCCACTCCCCTCCCCCACTCCTCCCTACTCCCCTCCCCCACTCCCCTTCCTCAAACCGCTCCCCCAGCCTCTCCCCTCCCCAAGAGCTCCCCTCCCCCACTACTCTCCCCCACTCACCTACCCCACTCCCCACTCCCCTCCCATTTCCCTCCCCACTCTCACTTCCCCCACGCCCCTCCTCCACTGCCCTCGTACATTCCCCTCCTCAGTCCACTGCCCTCCGCACTCACCCTCTCCAACACCTCTCCCCCACTCTCCTCCCCCTCCTTAACCCAATTTACTATCCCACCCACTCCATTCACTCACTCCCTTACCCGTCCCCTCCCCATTCCTCTCCCCTTCCACTCCCCACCCCTCCTCTCCCCACTTCTCTCCCCCACTCCTCTTCCCCACTCCTCTCCCCCACTCCTCTCCCCCACTCCTCTCCCCATCCTCTCCCCACCCCTCCACTCGCCCACTCCCCTCCCCCATTTCCCTCCCCACTCATCTTCCCACTCATCTCCCATCCCTCAATCCCCTCCCCCACTTTCCTCCTCCACACCCGCTGCCCCCATTGCCCTCCCCTCCGCGACTCCCTTCACCTCTCACATCTCCCTCCCCTCACAGCCCCCTACTCCACTCCGCTTCCTCTCCTACATCTCCCACCGCCCTTCCCTCCCCCACCCCTTCCCAACTCCCCTCCTTTCCCCTACCCCACCTCACACACTCACTCCAATTTTCCCACTCGCCTTCCCCCATTCCCCTTTCCTAGTCCCTCCCTAACTCCCACTTCTCTCACCCAGTCCCGTCTCCCATTCCCCTCCCCCACTCCCTCACCTCACCCACTCCTCTCCCGCACACCCCTCCAGCAGAACCCTCCCCACCCCAATCCACTCCCACTCCCCTCCCCCACCCCCGAACTCCCCTCCTCTTCCCCACTCCATTCCCCCACTCCCTTCCCTCTCCGACCCCTCCCTCACTCCTCTCCCCACTCCCCTCCCTCACTCCCCTCCCTCCCCAACCCTTACCCCCCCCAACCCCTCCCTCACGCCCCTCCCCAACTCCCCTCCCCAACACACCTCTCCCACTCCCCTCCCCCACTCCCCTCCCCCACTCTTCTGCCAATCCCACCACTCCTCCCCGACTTGCCACACTCCCTACCCCAACCCCTCCCACACTCCCCTCCTCACCCTCCTCTCCTGCCCAACACCCCAACCCCTCCCCCACTTCCCTCCCCCGCTCCCCTCCCCAATCCCCTCCCCTAACCCCCAACTCTGCGCTCCCCCACTCCTCTCCATCTCTCCCATCTTTGCTCTCTCACTCCCCTCCTAATATCCTTGCCACATCTCCATCCCCCACCTCCTTGCCACATCCCCTACTCCCTCACTCACATCCTCCACGCCACTCCCCACCACCCTCTCCCAATTCCACTCACCCTCCCCCAATCCCACTCCCCTCCCCCAATCCCACTCACCTTCGCCCAGTCCCACGCACCCTCCCCCAATACCACTCGCACTCCCCCAAGACCACTCACCCTCTCCCACTCCACTCCCCCACTCCCATCCCCCTCTTCCCTCCCTCACCCCCTTCAACACCTATCTCACCACTTCCCTCCCTTCCCCACGCCCCTCATGACTCCCCTCCCCTTTCCACTTCCCCAATTCACACATTCACTCCCCTCATCCTCCTCACTCACCTCCACCTCCCCTCTCCCATTGCCCTCTCCACTCCCCTCCCCACTCCCCTCCCCCATTCCCTTCCCCCACCCCCAGTCCCTTTCCCCTCTCCTCCCCAATACCCCATCACCTACCCCCTCCCCTCTCCTCCCCAACAACCTCCCACTTACCCCTCCACTCTCCTCCCCAACACCCCCTCCCCCTCAACTCCCCTCCCCCAATCCCCTCTCCACTCCCCTCCCCCTCCCCCACTACCCTCCCCATTCCCTTCCCCTCCCCCTCCCCCACCCCCCACCACAACGCCCTTCCCCCTCAACATGCCCACTCTATTCCCCCACTCCCTTCCCTCTCCCCTTCCCCCTTCCCCCTCCCCAATCCCCTACACAACACCCACCCCCTACTTCTCATCGGCTTCCGCCACTCCCCTCCGCCACACCCATCTTTCACTGCCCTCCCCCACTACCCTACACCTCCCCCACTACCCTCCTCGAGTCCCCTTCCCCACTGCCCTGTCCACTCGCCTCCTTTCCCCACTCCACTCCCGTCTCCCCTCCCGCACCACACGCTGCACACTCACCTGCATCTCCCACTTCCCTCCCCCTCCCCACTCCCCTACTCCCCCTCCCCTGCCACTCTCCCCTCCCCTGCCCTTCCCGTCCCACATCCCCCTCCCCACTCCATTCCCAAACTCCCCTTCCCCCTCCACCTCCCCCACTCCAAGCCCCCATTCCCCACCCATCCCCCACTCCACCACTTTCCTCGCTCGCTCCCATCCACCACTACACTCCCCACTCCTCTTTAACCTCCCCTACACCCCTTCACTTACCACACTCTCCCCCTCACATACCCTCTCTCTCCCCCTCACATCCCCTCTCCCTCCCCACAACCCTCCCTCTGCCCCACTCACTCTCCCCCACTCCCCTAACTCCCCTCCCTGTTCCCTGCACTCCATCCCACTGCCCTCCTTTATTCCCTTCCTGCTCCCCCTCTATCACTCCCATCCCCCTCCCCGCCCTTCCCCCTCCCTCCCCACTCTATTCCCCCACTCCCTTCCATCTCCCCTTCCCCCTTCCGCCTTACCCCCTCCCCAATCCCTTCCACAACACCCACCCCCTACTTCTCATCGGCCTCCCCCACTCCTCTCCGCCATTCCCATCTTTCACTACCCTCCCCCAGTACCCTTACCCACTACCCTCCCCCACTACCCCACACCTCCCCCACTACCCTCCGCGAGTCCCCTTCTCCACTGCCCTGTCCACTCCCCTCCTTTCCTCACTCCACTCCCCTCCCTCCCCCTCCCCACCACACTCTGCACACTCACTCCCGTCTCCCATTCCCTACCCCTCCCCACTCCCCCTCTCCCCTACTCCCCTTCCCCTGCATCACTCCCCTTAACTTCTCACATCCCCCTCCTCCACTCACATCCTCACTCCACTCCCCCACTCCAAGACCCCATTCCCCACTCCCTCCCCCACTCCACTACTCTCCTGCCTCACTCCCATCCGCCACTCCACTCCTCACTCCTCTCTCCCCTCCCGTACACCCTTTCACTCACCACCCTCTCCCCCTCATATCCCCTCTCCCTCCCCACAACCCTCCCCCTGCCCCACTCACCCTCCCCCAGTCCCCTAACTTTGCACCCCCACTCTCCAACTCCCCTCCCTGTTCCCTGCACCCCACCCCACTTCCCTCCCTTATTCCCTTCCTGCTCCCCCTCTACCACTCCCATCCCCCTCCCTGCCCTTCCCCCTCCCCTTCCCCACTCTATTCCCCCACTCCCTTCCCTCTCCCCTTCTCCCCCTCCCCAATCCCCTCCACCACTCACCTACCCTACTCCTCATTGGCTAACCCCATTTCCTTCCGCCACTCACCTCCCCCACTACCATCCACCTACCCCGTTACCCTCCACGAGTCCCCTTCCCCACATCCCTTCTCCACTGCCCTACCAACTCCCCTCCCTTCCCCACACCCCTCTTCCGTCCTCTAACCAACACTGCAAACTCACTCCCATTTCCCACTCCATTCTCACTGCCACCTTGCACATTCCTCTCCCTGCTCCCCTCACCCTCCCCTGCCCAGTCCCCTCCCCTACTCCCCTCCCCAACCCCCTGCACTCCCCTCCCACACTCCCCACTCTCCTCCCTCACTCGCATCCTCCACTCTAGTTCCTACTCCTCTCTCCCGTCCCCTTTACCGCCCACTCACCACCCTCTCCCCTCACACTCCCTCTCACTCCCCACTACCCTCCCCCAATCCCACTCACCCTCCCCCACTCTCCCTCCCCCGTGCCGCTTCTGCTCTGCCCTCCCCCTCCCTCACGCCCCATCCCCAATCCCTTCCCCACACCTTTCCCCCAGTCCCATCAACCCTTCCCTCACCTTCCCCCTCACGCAACACCCCCTCCTACACTCCCCAGCACCTCCCCACTCCTCTTCTGCCTCCCTTCCCTTACCCCCAACCTCCACTACCCTCCCCCACTCCCCTCTCCACTCCCCTCCCCCACTGCCCACCCCCATTCCGCTCCCCGCACCCCTCCCTCCTCCCCTCCCGTCTCCCACTCCCCTTCCCCTCCCCCACTCCCCTCCCACACTTCTGTCCCCTATTACCCTCACCCACACCGCTCCCCCTCCCCCTCCTTCATTCCGCTTCACCACTCCCCCACTCTCCTCCCTCACTCCCATCCTCCACTCCACTCCCAACTCCACTCTACCCTACCGTACACTTCCCACTCACCTCCTTCTCCCCCTCACACTCCTTCTCCTTCCCCACTCCCATCCCCGAATCCCACTGCCCCTCCCCCACTCACATCACCCTCCCCTCCCTCACTCCCCGCTCCACTACCGCACTCCCCTCCCCCACTCCACTTCTCAACTCTCATCCCTCACTTCCATACTTCACTCCCCTCCCCACTCCCCTCATCCACACCCCTCACCTACTCCACTCACCCCTCCCCCACTCCTCACTCTCTACTCCCCTCCCCACTTGCCTATCTGCCTCGCCCACTCCATTTCCCCCACTCCCCTCCACAACTCCCCCTCCCTCACTCCCCTCCCCCATTGCCCTCCCCACCACCCTCCCCCACTCCTCTCCCACAATCCGCTCATCCCTACCCCACTCCTCACTCCGCTCTACCCTCCTCAACACCGCACCCCTCACTCTCCTCCCTCACTACCCTCCCTAACTCCTCACCCCCTCTCCCTCCCCACTCCCTTCCCGCACTCCACACTCCCCTCCCCCACTCCCCACTCCTCACTCCCCTGTCCTCACTCTCCATTCCCCTCACCTCCCCCTCCACTCACCCACTCCCCTCTACCCTCCCCCACTATCCTCCCCACTACCCTCCCTTACTCCTCTCCCCCACTCCCCCCCGCACTCCCCCTCCCCGACAAGGCCCTGCCCCTCTATCACTCCACTCCTACACACCCCACCACCTCCCCACTCCCCCACTCACCCACTCCTCACTCCCCACTCCACTCCCCACTCCCCGACTCCTCACTCCCCACTCCCCGACTCCTCACTCCCCACTCCCCCACTCACCTCTCTCCCACTCTCCACTCCTCACTCCCCACTCCACTCCCCACTCCTCACTCCCCTCCCCCACTCCCCTCACCGACTTACCACTCCCCTCCCAAACTACCCAATCCCCAATCCTCTCCCGCACTGCTCACTCCCCTCCCCCACTCCTCACTCCCCTCCCACAAACCCCACTCCCCTCACCCACTCCCCACTCCCCTCCCCCACTCCCAACTCCCCTCCCCCACACCCCACTCCTCACTCCCCTCTCCACTCCCCCACTCCCTACTACCCACTTCTCACTCCACTCCCCCACTCCCCACTTCTCACTCCCCACTTCTCACTCCCCACTCAACTCCCCACTCCCAACTCCCCACTCCCCACTCCTCACTCCCCACTCCTCACTCCCCAATCCACTCACTACTCCTCACTCCCCACACCATTCCCCACTCCCCCACTGCCCACTACTCACTCCCCACTCTACTCCTCACTCTCCACTCCCCTCACACACTCCCCTCTCAACCATCCCTTCCCCAACCCCACTCCCCACTCCTCACTCCACTCCCCACTCCATCACTCCCCACTCCTCTCTCCCCACATCACGCCCCACTACCCCACTGTCCACTCCTCACTCCCAACTCCACTTCCAACTCCACACTCCCCTCCCTACTCCTCATTCATGTCACCCACTCACCAGTCCCCTCCCCCACACCCCACCCCCCACACCCACTCCCCACTCCACATTCCCTCCCCGACTCCTCACTCCCCTCCCCCACTCCACACTCCCATCTCACAACCCCACTCCCCTACCCCACTCCCCACTCCCATCACCCACCCCCACCCCCACACCCCGCAACGCTCCTCCACACCCCTCTCCTCACTCCCCACTCCACTCCCCCACACCCCACTCCCCACCCCCAGTCCTCACTCCACTCCCCCATTCTCCACTACCCACTTCCCTCCCCCACTCTCCACTCCAGACTCAATTTCCCCCACTCTCCACTCCCCTATCCCACTCTAAACTCCCGTCCACCACTCCCCTCTCCCACTCTCCACTCCTCTCCCCCACCCCCCTCCCCCACTTCCCACCCCCACTCCTCATTGCCCTCCTTACCTCTCCCCACAACCACACCCACACACAATCCTTTCCCCACTCTCAGTCCTGCGCTCCCAACTCACCTCCCCACTCCCCACCCCCACTCCCCATCCTCACTCCCTTCCCTAGTCACATTCCCACTCTCCCACCCCCACTCCTCCTCCTCACTCCCCTCCCGCACTCTCCACGCCCCTCCCCCACTCCCCCTCCTCACTCCCCACTCCATTCCCCCACTCCCTTCCCCCACTCCCTTCCCCCACTCCCTTCCCCCACTCCACTCCCCCACTCCCCTCCCCAACTCCCCACTCACCTCCTCCAATCCCCACTCCTCACTGCCCACTCACATACAAGACACTCCAACTCCCCTCCCCAACTCCCAATTCCCCCACCCCTCTCACTCCCCACTCCCCACTCCCCTCCTCTACTCCCCTCCTCCACTCTTCCACTCCCAACTGACCTCCCACATGTCCCACACCCCTCCCCCAAAGCCCTCCCACTCCCCCTCTCTCCTCCCACTCCACAACTCTCCCCTCCCCTCCCCCACTCCACAACTCTCCCCTCCCCTCCCCCACTTGCCTCCTCTCCCCTCCCCTCCCCCACACGCCTCCTCTCCCCTCCCCTCTCCCACTCGCCTCCTCTCCCCTCCCCTCCCACTCCACAACTCTCCCCTCCCCTCCCCACTCCACAACTCTCCCCTCCCCTCCCCCACTTGCCTCCTCTCCCCTCCCCTCCCACACTTGCCTCCTCTCTCCTCCCCCACTACGCCTCCTCTCCCCTCCCCTCCCACACTTGCCTCCTCTCTCCTCTCCCACTCGCCTCCTCTCCCCTCCCCTCCCCCACTCCACAACTCTCCCCTCCCCTCCCCCACTTGCCTCCTCTCCCCTCCCCTCCCACACTTGCCTCCTCTCTCCTCCCCCACTACGCCTCCTCTCCCCTCCCCTCCCCCACACGCCTCCTCTCCCCTCCCCTCTCCCACTACGCCTCCTCTCCCCTCCCCTCCCACACTTGCCTCCTCTCTCCTCCCCCACTACGCTTCCTCTCCACTCTTCTCCCCCACTCCCCACTCCCGACTCAATTCCACCACTTCCCACTCTCCACTCTCGTCCCCCAATCTCCACTCCCGTACACCCCTCCCCCACTCCTTTCATCACTCCACTTTTCACTCCCCTATCCCTCACCCCTCCTCCACTCACCTCCACCTCTCCCCTCCACTCCCCTCCCCATACCCACTCCACTTCCATTTCCCCTATTCCTCACCCCTCACACACTCCCCTCCCCTCTCACCTCCACTCCCCTCTCCACTCCTCTTCCCACTTCGCTCCCCCACTCCCCTCCCCACTCCCCTCCTCTCCCATCCCCCACTCCCCTCCCCCACTGCCCTCCCCCACTCTCCACTCCTCACTCCAACTCCCCTTCGCCACAAGTCTGGATTGAATTGGCTCTTTCCTGGTGTGTGAGTGGGACTCAGTACCACTCCAGCTGTTATTAAGTACTTTAGATGGGTCAGTTTTTGTCCAGTGTGTGCAGGAGGGTTTTCTGACACAGTATGTGGACAGGCCAACCAGGGGCGATGCCACATTGGATTTGGTACCGGGAAATGAACCCGGCCAGGTGTGAGATTTAGATGTACGTGAGCACTTTGGTAATAGTGATCACAATTCGGTTAGGTTTACCTTAGCGATGGGCAGGGACAGGTATATACCGCAGGGCAAGAATTATAGCTGGGGGAAAGGAAATTATGATGCGATTAGGCAAGATTTAGGATGCGTAGGATGGGGAAGGAAACTGCAGGGGTTGGGAACAATCGAAATGTGGAGCTTATTCAAGGAGCAGCTAATGCGTGTCCTTGATAAGTATGTACCTGTGAGGCAGGGAGGAAGTTGTCGAGCGAGGGAGACGTGGTTTACTAAAGAAGTTGAAGCGCTTGTCAAGAGGAAGAAGAAGGCTTATGTTAGGATGAGACGTGAAGGCTCAGTTAGGGCGCTTGAGAGTTACAAGCTAGCCAGGAAGGATCTAAAGGGAGAGCTAAGAAGAGCAAGGAGAGGACACGAGAAGTCATTGGGGGATAGGATCAGGGAAAACCCTAAGGCTTTCTATAGGTATATCAGGAATAAAAGAATGACTAGAGTTAGATTAGGGCCAATCAAGGATAGTAGTGGGAAGTTGTGTGTGGAATCAGAGGAGATAGGGGAAGTGTTAAATGAATATTTTGCGTCAGTATTTACAGTGGAGAATGAAAATTTTGTTGAGGAGAATACTGAGATATAGATAAGTCCCCTGGGCCAGATGGGATTTATCCTAGGATTCTCAGGGAAGCTCGGGAGGAGATTGCAGAGCCTTTGTCCTTGATCTTTATGTCGTCATTGTCGACAGGAATAGTGCCGGAGGACTGGAGGATAGCAAATGTTGTCCTCTTGTTCAAGAAGGGGAGTAGAGACAGCCCTGGTAATTATAGACCTGTGAGCCTTACTTCGGTTGTGGGTAAAATGTTGGAAAAGGTTATAAGAGACAGGATTTATAATCATCTTGAAAATAATAAGTACATTAGAGATAGTCAGCACGGTTTTGTGAAGGGTAGGTCGTGCCTCACAAACCTTATTGAGTTTTTCGAGAAGGTGACCAAACAGGTGGATGAGGGTAAAGCCGTGGATGTGGTGTATATGGATTTCAGTAAGGCGTTTGATAAGGTTCCCCACGGTAGGCGATTGCAGAAGATACGGAGGTATGGGGTTGAAGGTGATTTAGAGATTTGGATCAGAAATTGGCTAGCTGAAAGAAGACAGAGGGTGGTGGTTGATGGCAAATGTTCATCCTGGAGTTTAGTTACTAGTGGTGTACCGCAAGGATCTGTTTTGGGGCCACTGTTGTTTGTCATTTTTATAAATGACCTGGAAGAGGGTGTAGAAGGGTGGGTTAGTAAATTTGCAGATGACACTAAGGTCTGTGGAGTTGTGGATAGTGCCGAAGGATGTTGTAGGTTACAGAGGGACATAGATAGGCTGCAGAGCTGGGCTGAGAGATGGCAAATGGAGTTTAATGCGGAAAAGTGCGAGGTGATTCACTTTGGAAGGAGTAACAGGAATGCAGAGTACTGGGCTAATGGGAAGATTCTTGGTAGTGTAGATGAACAGAGAGATCTTGGTGTCCATGTGCATAAATCCCTGAAGGTTGCTACCCAGGTTAATAGGGCTGTTAAGAAGGCATATGGTGTGTTAGCTTTTATTAGTAGGGGGATCGAGTTTCGGAGCCACGAGGTCATGCTGCAGCTGTACAAAACTCTGGTGAGACCGCACCTGGAGTATTGCGTGCAGTTCTGGTCACCGCATTATAGGAAGGATGTGGAAGCTATGGAAAGACTGCAGACGAGATTTACTACGATGTTGCCTGGTATGGAGGAAGGTCTTACGAGGAAAGGCTGAGGGACTTGAGGTTGTTTTCGTTGGAGAGAAGGAGGAGGAGAGGTGACTTAATAGAGACATATAAGATAATCAGAGGGTTAGATAGGGTGGATAGTGAGAGTCTTTTTCCTCGGATGGTGATGGCAAACACGAGGGGACATAGCTTTAAGTTGAGGGGTGATAGATAGAGGACAGATGTCAGAGGTAGTTTCTTTACTCAGAGAGTAGTAAGGGCGTGGAAAGCCCTGCCTGCAGCAGTAGTAGACTCGCCAACGTTTAGGGCATTTAAGTGGTCATTGGATAGACACATGGATGAAAATGGAATAGTGTAGGTCAGATGGTTTCACAGGTCGGCGCAACATCGAGGGCCGAAGGGCCTGTACTGCGCTGTAATATTCTAATTCTAAATTCGATTAGTGGTCTGGGTAGAATTGGCTCATTCCTGGTGGGTGAGTGGGACTCAGTACCACTCCAGCTGGTATTAATAGAAGCCTGTATTGAATTGGCTCATTCCTGGTGTGTGAGTGGGACTCAGTACCACTCCAGCTGGTATTAATAGAGGCCTGTATTGAATTGGCTCATTCCTGGTGGGTGAGTGGGACTCAGTACCACTCCAGCCGGTATTAATAGTGGTCTGGGTAGAATTGGCTCATTCCTGGTGGGTGAGTGAGACTCAGTACCACCCCATCTGTTATTAATAGAAGCCTGTATTGAATTGGCTCATTTCTGGTGTGTGAGTGGGACTCAGTACCACCCCATCTGTTATTAATAGTGGTCTGGGTAGAATTGGCTCTTTCCTGGTGTGTGAGTGGGACTCAGTACCACTCCAGCTGGTATTAATAGAGGCCTGGATTGAATTGGCTCTTTCCTGGTGTGTGAGTGGGACTCAGAACCACTCCAGCTGGTATTAATAGAGGCCTGGATTGAATTGGCTCTTTCCTGAGGTGTGAGTGGGGATCTGTACCACTCCAGCTGGTATTAATAGAGGCCTGGATTGAATTGGCTCTTTCTGGTGTATGTGTGGGGCTCAGTACCACTCCAACTGGTATTAATAGAGGCCTGGAATGAACTGTTCTTTTCCTGCTGTGTGAGTGGGACTCAGTACCACTCCAGCTGGTATTAATAGAGGCCCAGATTGAATTGCCTCTTTCTGGTGTGTGAGTGGGTCTCAGTACCACTCCAGATGGTATTAATAGAGGCCTGAATTGAATTGGTTCTTTCCTGGTTTGTGAGTGGGACTCAGTACCACTCCAGCTGGTATTAATAGAGGCCCAGATTGAAGTGCCTCTTTCTGGTGTGTGAGTGGGACTCAGTACCACTCCAGCTGGTATTAATAGAGGCCCAGATTGAATTGCCTCTTTCTGGTGTGTGAGTGGGACTCAGTACCACTCCAAATGATATTAATAGAGGCCTGGAATGAACTGCCCTTTCCTGGTTTGTGACTGGGACTCAGTACCCCTCCAGCTAGTATTAATAGAGGCCTGGATTGTATTGGCTCATTCTGGTGTCTGCGTGGGGCTCAGAACCATTCCTGCTGGTATTAATTGAGGTCTGGATTGAATTGGCGCTTTCCTGGTGTGTGAGTGGGAGTTAACTCCATTCCAGCTGGTATTATTCGAGGCCTAGATTGAATTGGCCGTTTCCTGGTGTGTGACTGGGGCTCAGAACCACTCCAGCTGGTATTAATAGAAGCCTGGAATGAACTGTCCCTTTCCTGCTGTGTGAATGGGACTCAGTCACACTGCAGCTTGTATTATTGAGGTCTGGATTGAATTGGCCGTTTCCTGGTGTGTGACTGGGGCTCAGAACCACTCCAGCTGGGATTAATAGAAGCCTGGAATGAACTGTCCCTTTCCTGCTGTGTGAATGGGACTCAGTCGCACTGCAGCTTGTATTATTGAGGTCTGGATTGAATTGGCACTTTCCTGGTGTGTGAGTGGGGCTCAGTACCATTCCAGCTGGTATTAACAGAGGCCTGGATTGAATTGGCTCTTTCTGGTGTGATTGTGTGGGGCTCAGGACCACTCCAACTGGTTAAATAGAGGCCTGGAATGAACAGTCCCTTTCCTGCTGTGTGTGTGGGACTCAGTCGCACTCCAGCTGGTATGAATAGAGGTCTGGATTGAATTGGCTGTTTCCTGGTGTGTGAGTGTGACTAAGGGGAAGAGCAGGCAGGGAGCAGATGATGAATGTAAAGGGACTGGTGGTCTGAGGTGCATTTGTTTTAATGCAAGAAGTGTAGTAGGTAAGGCAGATGAACTTCGGGCTTTGATTAGTACCCGGGAGTATGATGTTATTGCTATTACTGAGACTTGGTTGAGGGAAGGCCATGATTGGCAACTAAATATCCCAGGATATCGATGCTTCAGGCGGGATAGAGAGGGAGGTAAAAGGGGTGGAGGAGTTGCATTACTGGTCAAAGAGGATATCACAGCTGTGCTGAAGGAGGGCACTATGGAGGACTCGAGCAGTGAGGCAATATGGACAGAACTCAGAAATAGGAAGGGTGCGGTAACAATGTTGGGGCTGTACTACAGGCCTCCCAACAGCGAGCGTGAGATAGAGGTACAAATATGTAAACAGATTATGGAAAGATGTAGGAGCAACAGGGTGGTGGTGATAGGAGATTTTAATTTTCCCAACATTGACTGGGATTCGCTTAGTGTTAGAGGTCTAGATGGAGCAGAATTTGTAAGGAGCATCCAGGAGGGTTTTCTAGAGCAGTATGTAAATAGTCCAACTCGGGAAGGGGCCATACTGGACCTGGTGTTGGGGAATGAGCCCGGCCAGTTTGTTGAAGTTTCAGTAGGGGACTACTTTGGGAATAGTGATCACAATTCCGTAAGCTTTAAAATACTCATGGACAAAGACGAGAGTGGTCCTAAAGGAAGAGTGCTAAATTGGGGGAAGGCCAACTACACCAAAATTCGGCAGGAGCTGGGGAATGTAGATTGGGAGCAGCTGTTTGAAGGTAAATCCACATTTGATATGTGGGAGGCTTTTAAAGAGAGGTTGATTAGCGTGCAGGAGAGACATGTTCCTGTGAAAATGAGGGATAGAAATGGCAAGATTAGGGAACCTTGGATGACTGGTGAAATTGTGAGACTAGCTAAGAGGAAAAAGGAAGCATACATAAGGTCTAGGCGGCTGATGAAAGACGAAGCTTTGAAAGAATATCGGGAATGTAGGACCAATCTGAAACGAGGAATTAAGAGGGCTAAAAGGGGTCATGAAATATCTTTAGCAAACAGGGTTAAAGAAAATCCCAAAGCCTTTTATTCATATATAAGGAGAAAGAGGGTATCTAGAGAAAGGATTGGCCCACTAAAGGACAAAGGAGGAATGTTATGCTTGGACTCAGAGAAAATGGGTGAGATTCTAAACGAGTACTTTGCATCGGTATTCACCGAGGAGAGGGACATGACGGATGTTGAGGTTAGGAACAGATGTTTGATTACTCTAGGTCAAGTCGGCATAAGGAGGGAGGAAGTGTTGGGTATTCTAAAAGGCATTAAGGTGGACAAGTTCCCAGGTCCGGATGGGATCTATCCCAGGTTACTGAGGGAAGCGAGAGAGGAAATAGCTGGGGCCTTAACAGATATCTTTGCAGCATCCTTAAACACGGGTGAGGTCCCGGAGGACTGGAGAATTGCTAATGTTGTCCCCTTGCTTAAGATGGGTAGCAGGGAAAATCCAGGTAATTATAGACCGGTGAGCCTGACGTCAGTGGTAGGGAAGCTGCTGGAGAAGATACTGAGGGATAGGATCTATTCCCATTTGGAAGAAAATGGGCTCATCAGTGATAGGCAACATGGTTTTGTGCAGGGAAGGTCATGTCTTACCAACTTAATAGAATTCTTTGAGGAAGTGGCAAAGTTGATTGATGATGGAAGGGCTGTAGATGTCATATACATGGACTTCAGTAAGGCGTTTGATAAAGTTCCCCATGGTAGGCTGATGGAGAAAGTGAAGTCGCATGGGATCCAGGGTGTACTAGCTAGATGGATAAAGAACTGGCTGGGCAACAGGAGACAGAGAGTAGCAGTAGAAGGGAGTTTCTCAAAATGGAGACGTGTGACCAGTGGTGTTCCACAGGGATCCGTGCTGGGACCACTGTTGTTTGTGTTATACATTAATGATTTGGAGGAAAGTATAGGTGGACTGATTAGCAAGTTTGCAGACGACACTAAGATTGGTGGAGTAGCAGATAGTGAAGGGGACTGTCAGAGAATACAGCAGAATATAGATAGATTGGAGAGTTGGGCAGAGAAATGGCAGATGGAGTTCAATCCGGGCAAATGCGAGGTGATGCATTTTGGAAGATCCAATTCAAGAGTGAACTATACAGTAAATGGAAAAGTCCTGGGGAAAATTGATGTACAGAGAGATTTGGGTGTTCAGGTCCACTGTTCCCTGAAGGTGGCAACGCAGGTAAATAGAGTGGTCAAGAAGGCATACGGCATGCTTTCCTTCATCGGACGGGGTATTGAGTACAAGAGTTGGCAGGTCATGTTACAGTTGTATAAGACTTTGGTTCGGCCACATTTGCAATACTGCGTACAGTTCTGGTCGCCACATTATCAAAAGGATGTGGATGCTTTGGAGAGGGTGCAGAGGAGGTTCACCAGGATGTTGCCTGGTATGGAGGGCGCTAGCTATGAAGAGAGGTTGAGTAGATTAGGATTATTTTCATTAGAAAGACGGAGGTTGAGGGGGGACCTGATTGAGGTGTACAAAATCATGAGAGGTATAGACAGGGTGGATAGCAAGAGGCTTTTTCCCAGAGTGGGGGTTTCAATTACTAGAGGACACGAGTTCAAAGTGAAAGGGGAAATGTTTAGGGGGGATATGCGTGGAAAGTTCTTTCCGCAGAGGGTGGTGGGCACCTGGAGCGCATTGCCAGCGGAGGTGGTAGATGCGGGCACGATGGAGTCTTTTAAGATGTATCTAGACAGATCCATGAATGGGCAGGAAGAAAAGAGATACAGACCCTTATAAAATAGGTGACATGTTTAGAGAGAGGATCTGGATCGGCGCAGGCTTGGAGGGCCGAAGGGCCTGTTCCTGTGCTGTAATTGTCTTTGTTCTTTGTTCTTTGTTCTTTGAGTACCACTCCAGCTGCTATTAATGGAGGTCTGGATCGAATTGGCACTTTCCTGGTGTGTGAGTGGGGATCAGTACATCTCCAGCTGCTATTAATGGAGGTCTGGATCGAATTGGCACTTTCCT